>NC_039274.1:26125446-26177061 GCF_003368295.1 Carassius auratus
AATGAAGGGTAGCACTTTCAGAAAGTACACTGTTTTTAAGGCCAGCCTATGACTGCAGGCATTGTTATTGCACAAATAACAATACATAAATAAAACATCAAATCAAAGTTCATCCTATTCACTACATTAATAAATATTTCTGGTCTTTTTATGAACAGCTCACCAACATTTTTTTAATAAATCATCAAAATGTAATAACATTATCCTTCTTTATTTTCTGCTGATGCAAACAAGTGATAGTTCACACAAAAATGAAAATTCTGCCATCCTTTTGTTCCAAACCTACATGACTCTCTTCTGTGAACCACAAAAGAAGATTTCTGGAAGAATGTTGGTATCCAAACAGTTTCGGGTCCCTATGAATTCCATTGTATTTTTTTTTCATACTAGTATGATGTCAATAGTGAGTCTATTTACTGTTTGACTTGTGAATTTACAAGTCATTTAATACTAACCGAAACTGTTTGGTTACCAACATTCTTCAAAATATCTTCTTTTGTGGTTCACAGAAGAGTGAAAATCATGCAGGTTTGGAACAACATGAGGGGCGAATAAATAACAGTATTTTCATTTTTGGATGGACTGCGTCTTTAAGGGCATCTGTGGTCACTTACATTGGCATTCTCCAGGTCAACGCTGGCTCCAGCCTCCAGCAGGATGTGGACCGAATCAACGTTCCCGGCCAGCACAGCGCAGTGCAGAGGTGAGTTTCTGTTCAATTTATCAACCGCATTCACTGAAGCGTTACTCTTTATCAGGAAGTTTGTAGGCTCAGGTCTGTGTTTCAGAAAAAACAAAATGACAAGGTGTGAAAAGAGAGAAACGGCAGGACAGAAAAGCGTCAAACCACAGCCTAAAGTTGACAAAAATCTGCTATACTTTATGATATCTGAGCCAGACGTTTTGGGGAGGCTTACTTTAAAATGACTCACTTTAGGCACAACTGGCAGTAAAAGATGGCTACAAAATATAAATTATAGATATTAAATTTTACACATACTGTTGAAAAGTTTGGAGTGGAAAGAAATCTCTTATTTATGCTCAACAAGGCTGCATTTATTTGATCAGAAATACAGGACAACAGTAATATTGTGAAATATTACTACAGTTTAAAACAACTTTTCTATTGTAATATTATAAGTATTGAAATACTGAAGTATGAAGTATTTATTTTTCAGAAATTATATTGACTCTTTGAAGTGACTAGTCTATCAGCTGTACCTTTTTTTACCCACTGTTAATGTCAGATGCATAAACACAAAGAGAAATATTTTCAGTTCATTTTTACTTCAACCAGAAATATACGAAATAAGAAACATTATTATAAATGCCTTCACTGTCACTCAACGCATGCTTACTTTTTTGTACTTTTCTAAAGATAATGTTAATATATATTTAATATGATCTATACAGATGTTTAATATAAAGTACAGTGTTATGGTGGGTTGACAACTGGCAGTTCTAGTAAAAACGTAATTTGAGATTTCAGATTGAGCTGATTGGTCATCTTACCCGATGATTTTTTGTGCTGCCAACATCAGCGGAGTCTGCCCATTTACGTCCGGCGAATCCACTTCCTACAACAACACAGGAACAAGAAGAGTATTCATCTGCTTTACTCCGAATTCAAACCCTCCACCGTTATTTAAAATGTGACTGTGTGTGTTTGTGTCACACCTGTCCTTTGGCCATAAGGTATGCAGCGATGGGCATATGCTGGAAGAGCACAGCCAGATGAAGACCTCGATACCCCTCACCATCCGCTAATGACGGATCGGCTCCATATCGCATCAGCTGAATGACCATAGACAAATGACCCTGTCTGTTCAGAGGTGACCAGGAACAACATCAGCAGATATAAAACACGCTCAAGAGGCACTTGCAAGCAAATGCTGCTAGAACCAATATTTTTGCATTTTACTTTTTGCATATTTTTGACTTTTAATTAACTGCGCTTTGGTGATTTGAGTGGATGCGGATGCGGATGTCAGTTCTTCATCATTGCATATGTAGTGCTGCATGCATCTGAAATGTACCGTATGGCCCAGTGGAGTGGTGTTGAATTCAGGTCGCCGCCTAGTTGGTCAATGACAGCACCTTTAGATATGTAGTATCTATGAAACACAGCAGAACATACACAAATACAAAGAAGAATAGGTTGAATGAGTGAAATTATTTAAATGTTGTAACTGTTTAAAACGAATGTACACGTGCAGAAAAAACTTTGGAATTATAATTTTTTATAATAATAATAATAATAATAACCTCTTATGCTCACCAAGGCTGTATTTATTTGATCAAAAACACAGTAGATGTAGTAATACTGTGAAATATTATTACAGTTCATAATAACGGTTTTCTATTTATATATTTTAAAATGTCATTTATTCATGTGATGACAAATTAATTGATTAAAAGTGACAGTAAAGAAGAAATTTATATTGTTACAAAAAATATATATATTTTAAATAAATGCTGTTTAATTAACTTTTTATTAATCCAAGAATTCTGAAAAAATGTTTTAAGGTGTACCACAAAAAGTTTATGCAGCAAAAACTGTTTTTCATATTGTTAATAATAATAACAATTATTAATTGAGCACTAATAATAGTTGAGTGCAAAATCAATTGCTTTTTGAATGAACATGGGACACTGAAGACTGGCGTAATGATGCTGAAAATTCAGCTTTACATCACAGGAATAAATGACATATTAAAATATATTCAGACAGAAAACAGCTATTTTAAATTGTATAAATTTTTCACAATATTACTGTTTTTTTCTGGATATTAACTAAATGCAGCCTTGGTGAGAATAGAGCGATTATTACAAAAACATTTGAAATATTTCAAACCGTATAGCTCCTTAAAAAAAAAGCCATGAAACACACAAAGAGACCATTCTTACTTGACCATATCTGCTCGATTATTGATGGCGGCCCAATGGAGCAGTGTAACGTTCTCTTTGTCCGGCTGCCTGACGTCATAACCAGCCTCGATAAGCTCTTTACACCTCTCAAGAGCACCAAACCTACAATTTTTTAAACAATCAAGAGGAAGAGGCAGTTTATTTTTTTGCATCAGAATTGACTTGAACGAACATGTATACCCACATAAACTGGGGGTTTTCTGCATGAACAAGCGATAAAAAGATCTGCATCGTCGAATGGAAATGAACTATTTGAGCAGTGTGAAGCATGCAGGTGACACAAAAGATACGAACGCAGCTTGAGTTAATAGAAACCCAGATAAATAACAGCACGACAGTATCCTGTAGTTGTATTCCACATCACTTATGGTTTGTCTGCAACAGCTAGATCTCAGAGTAAGATCAAGTGAGACCCTATGTGAAATATTTAATGGATGATGGGGGAAATTGAACAAATATAACACTTTGAATTTATTTATGCCGTGAAAAGTGGCCTGAGCATCATTTTTGTGAGATGTACGCTTAAACTGATTCCTAAAATCACACAGATATTTTCAGTATACAGTGGTGACCTGGTATATCCATCACCATCGACTAAACAATCCTCTCTGATTATTAAGTAAAGTGTAATCCCAGTGTGTTTATTTCATGTCAGGGGAATGAATCTCACTGTGTGGCTTTGATGATATCCCAGGAACTGCTGTCCTCCGGGTGCGTGGCCTTCCTCGGCTGCTGCGTTGGATCAAGAGGTCCCGGGACCAGCTGGCCGTGGAAGCCGCCGGGCATGAAACCGCCAAATCCAGGTCCTCCGTGACCGTGGCTGTGGGAGTGGCCACCGCCGTGTCCATGACAACTGTCACCCATGTGACCGTGGGAGTGGCCCTGTAAAATATATTTATATTTAGTCATTTATCAGACGCTTTTATCCAAAGCGACTTGCAAATGTGGACAACAGAAGCAATCACTTGTAGTATTAAAACAACTACTATCAGATCCAAACCTAAAAGCTAAAATGGTATAAATACTACACACATTTTCAAAATTCCAAAAAAATTTAAAAAAAAGACAAATGCATACAACAAAATTAAAACCTAAAGCTACAACAATTCACATTATTAAAAAATAAAAGGTAAAAGAGAATCAAACATAAGTATAAAAGCCTACAATGTATTTAAAAATAAAAACAGACACAGTTGTGGTTCCCATAGATATATCTATCTACAATATATACATGTATGTATGTATGTATGTATGTATATATACAGATATATATACAATTAAATTATATATTAAAATAAATTTATGCATTTAGCATTTTATCCAAAGTGACTTACAGTGCATTCAGGCTATCAATTTTTACCTATCATATATACACACACACACACACAAAATACATCTTATCTAAAATATTACAACACGAGTTATTTTCTGACTGATTTAAAAAAAAGTTAACACCAAATGCGACTGGTTTTGATAATTAACTGGTTTTGTTTTAATAATCTCAAACTACACATCCATTGAAGGAAAGCACAAACTTATTACTATTATTATTATTCATATAAATATTAATAATAGTAATAGTAACTAGGAACAAGTGCATGGCAAGGCTGACCATGTGACGTCAGTTTTTAACTGAAATGAGTGCACATTTAAATAAAAGACAGAAATTAGGTTCAGCTCGGTACATGTTGTTAGTAAACAGTTGGTTTGCTTCCGGCTAGTGATGGACGGAACTTTAGATATGGCAATTTAATCTTCCAATTAACGTTATCTGTAAACTGAAGGGGAACCATAACTATATTCAAAATTCTGCTCATATTTATGGTCAGTAAT
The DNA here is from genome assembly GCF_003368295.1 of Carassius auratus. NCBI lineage: Eukaryota > Metazoa > Chordata > Actinopteri > Cypriniformes > Cyprinidae > Carassius > Carassius auratus. The sequence goes on from NC_039274.1 coordinate 26,130,208, forward strand.
ATCTAATTAAAGGCAATAATCATGGCAGGGCTAGTTTAACGAGATTAATGTAATAAGTGCATGTATAAAATTTACATTGATACTTGAAAAATGTATCGATCAGCACGTACACACAGTTAGCAAGAGATGCTAAATTAGCTTAACCGGTCTTATGAATCCGTTTAACGACGAAACCAAAGAGAATATAAAACAATTTCTTACTCCGTCTCCTTCTGACCAGTCCATCACTTCTGTGCGAGGTTATCCCAGATTGATCTTGAAGAATTTAAACTGACAGAAACTGAAGACGGGCGTGCATCCGACGCATCTTCCACTTCCTGGATACGAGTGAGAAACTCTGCGCTCTGATTGGCCGCTTTGTCTCGGTGACGTTGCTTTGGGTTACCTTCTTTGCATTTCCGAGAGCGAACGTCGGAAATGCAGATTATCTTTACATCAAGTTTTACGAATACCAGTTAAGCCAGTTAAACATGGTGTTCTGGTTCAGTTTGTGAAACATTGTGAAAACCAAATCACGTGAATGAGATTGTTATTTTCAAGCATTGTGTAAAACTATTATAATAATAAATATTATTATCGCACTATTACAGGGGCCTGCAGAGCTAACACAAATAAATAAATAATTTAATAAAAATAAAAAACCTTTCATGGTAATATTATTTTAGAACATGATATAACAATACTGTTTTTGGACATGTGGCAATGCAATGCTAATTTGCATTGTCTATCTACACAAACCCTAATACTTTAGGCTACTTTTTATTTATTTATTTTACTTTTTTATGAATCGTTTTTCTAAATGTGTCCTCTATATGTCCCCAAAGTATAAACGTACCTACAGAGACACTTTTATTTGCCTACATTTTACATACTAGTCACTCTTGCATTTGCATTGTTGTTGTTAAAGGGAGAAAAATGTAAATGTAAGATTTTCTGTATTATATAATATTATGATGCGGAATGAATCCAGTATAACAGGCAGGGGCGTGTCTAGGGGGAGGCTGGGGGAGGCAATGCCTCCCCTGAGAAATGATCTGTCCCTCTGATGATAAATTAAAACTTTAAAGTGGATTGTTTTGTGCATATTTTTTTCATAGCTTGCAGATGGGTCTGATCCAACAAAAATCCAGTTTGGCGCTGTTTGACATTGCGCGCGCTTCGGGGGTACGCGCTCAGAAAAAGTGCATCATGTTAACAGAACGCTAATTGAAATGTTTACCTGGCAGAGCTTTAAAGCAGTGGCGTGTCCAGAAGTGTGGCAAAAAATGAGATTTGCCAACCCAAAACAGCGTATGGGATCGAAGTGCATTGACAGCTGAACAGCCTGATTTTGTCCTCGATTTCTGCCGAGGGTAGGATGTTAATAGTTTTGGTTGTGGGTGATAAAAATGTATCCACAATCTGCTTTCGAAGAAATATCGTTGCATTGTGTGCTGCGCACATTCTATCAGCTGCAGTTCTGGCCCAGCGGGATTAATATACTGCAACATATATTAACATCACAGTTAACTCATTCACATTTTTTTGCATCTGTTTAAATCCTTTAATTCGTGTCCTTTTCTGACGTGTGTTTTTTCTGAGCACAACGCGCGGCCCGAAAACGAAAAAGCCCTTCGAACTGAGCCTGATTACTAAGTTATGTTTTGTGCTAATACTGTCAAAACACACAAGGTTTATGTATAGACTCATATGTTTAAAATGAAAGTAAACAACTGAAAGAAACAGATGCATATCTGAATATTAAAGGCGCGCAGGTCTTAAAGGGACAGTAGGCTTCATGCTGCCGTGTGAATTAAAGGGATAGATCACCCTAAAATTTTATTTCTGTCATTGTTTATACACTCACATGTTGTCCAAAACCTATATTAACTTCTTTCTTGTGCTGAAAGCAAAAGAAGATATTTTGAAAAATTAGGATAACCAAACAGTTGCTGCTCCACATTGACTTTTATAGTAGGGGGAAATTACTCTGGAAGTCACTGTGAACCAGCAACTGTTTGGTTTTCCACCTTCTTCAAAATAGAGTTTATGTTTAGTAGAAGAAGGAAACTCATTCAGATTTTTTTTCCTTCACTATTTACATTTTTGGGTGAATTATACGTTAATGAAACAACAAACACAGAGAAAAATCAATACTCTATACTCTTGACTGAAAAACTTTAATTCAGTTGCTTTAATAGGAATCAGTGTATATAGTTTTTATTTTTATATTTGTTCATTACATTTTTTTAATGCTCCTGCTAAATACACCCCTTGTACCTGAAAATTAAGCACTTTATTTGTATAATATCTGTATTTGTAATGTTTATCTTTGTTCTCATTTTTTAATAACAAAGATAAAATAATGACAAAGATTTTAATCCATGCACTTTGGCCTAAATATCGGACACACTCTTTCATATTTTGTTACCTTAAAAGGTTTTATAATAGGGAAATTAGTTTGGCTGTGATGCTCAAACAGCTTGCAAAATAGAAAAACCAACATGACAAATATCATGATAAAATCATGGTATTTCTGAAAAAAAAAAAAAAAAAAATTGTTCGATTTTTATTATATCACCCACCCCTGTGGGAGACCAAACCCATACAGACTCCAACCCCCCATAAAATAATAATAATATTTGCCTATGGCAAGCACCACTAATAATAAATACAAAAATAAAACTATATTTAAAAAAAGTTATGTTGCCTCTGCTAATCATATAATTCTTGAAATTGTTATAGTTTTACAAAAATAGCTTTTATTTCAACTCTCTAAATCTCCAGACCCCCTGTAGCCTAATATATTTCTAGGCCTACATGTTTACATTTATTCATTTAGCAGACACTTTTATCCAAAGCCACTTACAACCACAGAATAACATTCAAATACTGTTCTCATACTGTTCAAATGAGCATATCAAAAAAATTTTTTACCTGGGGCCGCATTCACAAAGAAACTTATAAGAGGCTACAAGTAGCTCCTAACTGGCGAATTTAAGAGAAACAAATAATGACTGCTAATGTGTTTTACAAAGAGTAATTCACGAAGCATTTCAGCCCTAAAAGTAGCATCTACTTCTGGACTAGCTTAAAAGAAGAAACAAATTAATTAACCTCCTGTCTATACAAACGTGAAGATTCATTTAAAGAACTCTCTTCTCCTTCTTGGTAACCTACTTGTGTAACACTTCTTCTCACAAGCAAACACCTGTCAGTCATTATCAGGCAAACACCGTGATCTGTTATATATATGAATCTGTCATATCTGTTGACCTGGTTTAACTTTTATGTGATAGCCCTATAGTCTAATAGGGGCCCTGTGCCTATCTCTGGGTTCCTGGCTTAGAAAAAGATATGCATTAAAAAAGATTGTGTGTAATATAGCTTAATTTTGTGCCGGTATTTTCAATTGTCTATGTTGCCCCCCAAACAAGCCAAATGCCCCCCCAAACATGACATCCTGGTAACCCCTCTGATAACAGGGCTGCTGCAGTGATGTCAGCAATGTGCTGTGACAGCTTCTATAGCCCAATCAAACCCATATAAACCACACCACCATTTTTAAAAGAACAATCATGAGAAACACTGATGTTTCATTAAATAACTGACCTTTTTGAGATCATATAACCCACAGTATGAGTTTGAAGTACAATTTTGAAGTGCTTACTATTTTTGAATGGGTGTTAAGAGAGTTAGTTTAAAGCTGCAGTAGGTAACTTTTGTAAAAAAAAAAATATATATATTTTTTTTACATATTTGTTAAACCTGTCATTATGTCCTGACAGTAGAATATGAGACATATAATCTGTTAAAAAATCAAGCTCCTCTGGCTCCTCCCAGTGGTCCTATTGCCATTTGCAGAAATACATCGCTCCCGTTAACTTTGTTTGTGTTCAAAATGTAGAAAAATGTATATAATAAGCGAGTACACCATGAATCCATTTTCCAAACCGTGTTTTTAGCTTGTCCTGAATCACTAGGGTGCACCTATAATAAGTTTTTATATTCGGACTATTTTAGATTGCTTCGGTGGGTACCGCGGCGGAGTAACCCAGTACCTTTGTGATTCTTCATAGACATAAACAGAGAGAAGTAGTTCCGGCTACGATGTTCTTCCGCAAGACGCAAGCAGTTCTGTTTGTTAACCGCTACAGCGTCAAAAGTTACCGACTGCAGCTTTAATTCACTGTGTACCGTGTATATTGATCACCAGATGGCAGCATATCCTGTAAATAACTAATGTAATCTCCTCAGCCAGGAAAAAGCCCTCGCATGATTTTGTTACCATTACAGAACTATCCGTCTATCTGTCTAGCTTTCTGTCTGTCACCATTCTATCTGTCTATCTATCTATCTATCTATCTATCTATCTATCTATCTATCTATCTATCTATCTATCTATCTGTTCGTCTATCTTGATGTGCTCTTATGGAAACATAAAAAAGTATTGATATTTAAATTGAAATATCTAATTTGAACACTGAATAAACCAGCATCTTCAGAAACCTGTTTATGTGTTTGATTTCGGAGCTGGAGTAAGAATAATAGTCACTCTACAGCTCATTAATACATACCTGTGGGAGACCAACAGTTTATTAGCATAATTAATTTAATCAGCAGGGGCTCCGTGTAATCTCTCTCTTTTTTATTCAAGGTTTGAGAGAACATAATTACATTGACGAGATTGATGTATTTGCATTGTTCTCTAGCCTCATTAAGAGTGATGCATGCGACCCAGCGCTCAAACCATTGTGAAATATTTCTGAAGTCAAGGCCCTTTTGTCATAAAGGATATATGTATTATAGATTTATGAGAGCCTTAGAAGAGCAGCCGTACTTAAATGACAAAACACACAAGTATGAATGACATCAATGTAGCTACTCACAACTTGTGCATAACAAAATCATATTAGTTTCCTGAAGCAAACATATTCCTCCAATCCTCACAAAACCAGCAGAGTTCATCCAGTCTCATTAGTATGAAATGGCAGTACAGAGGGGTTAAAGATGTCTGCAGGCATGATGCTGAGCTTTTTCTCCATCTGCCTCGTGTGTGTTTAGGGCTCTTACATGAGCATGGCGCACGGCGGACATCGTGAACTAATGAGCTAAAAAATGGTGCGCCACCAAACTTTGAACTTCCTGTATTGCATCACTTTAAGCTTACAAAATATGCTGTGCTTATTAATATGCTTGATATTGATTTGTGAAGGTGTAAACATGCTAATATAAACACTGATAGATTTCAAACTGAATGCATGAGAAAATCAAGAGCTATATATATATATAAATCCACACGGCTCATGTAAACAAACAAACCAATGAACGAACAGATATACTCGCATGCACACACAACCATCCGTCTCGGTTTAGTGTTTGTGTTCATCTGTATCCACGATGGCTGATGTATCATCCCTCTTAATTCATACTTCACCATAATCAGTCCGGTGATCCATTTTATGTGGAATGGAGTTTTGTGTGGGCTGTGCTGGTTTGATAAAAGGGGACACACATAACTCTGGGCAATTTGCCCAGACATCAAAATCAATATTTGAAGGCCATTTGCCATGGACTTGAGAATAGAGAATGCCAAGGCCTCCCAAAGCTGCAATAACGGTTCAAGAGATTTTTCTTCCACCAAGTTCTTCTCAAGTTCAAATGCCTTTTTTGTTTTTTTTTTTATTAAAAAAGTGAAGTTGTTTCTAATGATTCCCCCACTCATTAACACATCATAAGATAAACTGATTATCATACACATGGGGAGTCAAGGTCACCTCAAGACCAAACAAATCCGAATTGAATTTATAAGGGGAAAAATCTTATAGAAACATGCTTCTTCCTGAGATATTGTATAAAAATAAAATAAAAAAAAATGTAACAAGATTTCTAATAAAAATTCATAAGAAATACAAATGAGACTGGATTCTTTCTTTTAACGAATTTGAAAAACAAAAAGTTTTTTTTTTTTTTTTTACAATGCATTTTTCAGGTCTCCATCAACTATTAGTTATACAAGTACACTACATACAAAAATCTATGTCCTGTACAAAACACTAAAATACTTACTTACTATAGTGCATAATAAAAGCTACTTGGACACAATGTATTTTTTTTTTTTTATAATTGACTATTTTTTCTAATTTCTTTACAAAAATATATAGGTGATCATTGAAAAGTATAAAGGCAAAATTATGAATTTCCCCCAGTTAAATGTTGAAAATATATTCTCTTTTATATAAGCCTCCTTCAGTGCAAGTATATGAGATTTCTTCCATTTATTGTTATAAGTCCCACTGAGTTGAAAAGTATAACATCTTCTCCACAATTTAGAGCATTATTCATGTCTGCAGCACATTTGGTGTAGGATGAGTTATATGCTAAACTGTGATACTTCAGGATAGGGCTTTGTTCTAACCCTAACCCCAAACAGCCCTAATAAGAAACACATCCAGCAGAATGTTAAATGAATGAATGAATGTATACCATCAGCATTCAGTGAAGCTCATTCATCAATCCATTAAAGAAGGTAGTATTCCCTGGTATTTCAGCATGTCTGTCAAGAAGACATCAACTCCCAGAGGACGACCGCTCTCCTTCTCTTTTCACTTGGGAAGAAGCCCTTGACTCTTAAAGGTTCCAGTATGCCAAAAATTACTATTGACATTTCAATTTGGGCTAGATTTTTCAGTCCGTCCCCCAAAACCTCCCACACTCCTCCACACCGTCAGAGAAAGGAAGGAAATTTACATCTGAATAAGCCAGACAAAACATGGAAAGACATTTGCGTGTGCGGCACTTTAGGCCGTCTATTCATCTGCTGCAATCTCTGACTGTCAGTGTCAAGGAATATGATGCCTAAACAACGCTATATAATATATTGTGTGCTGTAGTATTCCTTCCCTTCTATCTGTCATATAACTGTATATTTTCCAAAAATCACCAAAAGCACTGTAAAAGCAGTTAAGCACCATTTTTGATCAAGTCAACATTATAAAAATATGTCAAAAGGATCAGATTATTGAAGCTAAAAGAAAGAAAAGAAACCCTCTAGTACACTAAAATGACATTTCTCCCTATATTTATCTCCATATTGATTTGAAGTACAAGTGAGAGTGTTTTCTTAGCTTTTTTTGGAGAAAGAAAACCTTAGCCAGACATGCAAATAGTCTGCTATGAGACCTCTCGGTGGGAGAGATGGAAAAAAAAGCAACGTTGATATATGGGTCAAATGTCACATTAACAGTTTTTGAAATTTCAGGGCAAAGCATAGTAAGATAAAGTTTGAATGGATATACAGGCTTTGATTTGATGGAAACAGAAATTACATTTAGACATTTAGCAGATGCTTTTATTGATGCGTCTTAAAGATGAGAGACATCACATGAACTCAATATAAGAAAGAACATCATATAGGTTTGGAATAAATTAAGACAGACTTTTGGGTGAATGCTATTTTGTGATTTGACTTGATTTTGAGTCCTTGTTCTTTTGTAACTTTTACAAATGTGAATATTCAGGAAAGTATTTATGAAAGAAGTGGCGAATGTATTTACTTATTCAGTGGCACTTTGACTCCCAATAGATCTAAACCCTTTAACCAAATGAAAACATGCCTACAGTAAAGTACACTTGCATGAGGTTAAAGCAAGTATCTTTGCCAAAGCTAACAGGCTTTCATGCATGCTAATAAGGAATGGCTATGAGAAGTTAGCCTGCTAAACCACAGGACACACTCGCTGGATTCAGACACCTGTTTGAATAATAAATAATGGCTAATGCTTATGAACAGTAATCTCCTTGTGGACTGCAGACAGAAAGTTTAAGGTATAGACACTGAATTTCTTCTTCTCATTCTTCTCTGGCCAAGGGTAAGTACTGTACACTGTAAAATGAATCATGGGTCTTGTAATTTTCATTAATAAAATTAAGGTGATAATTTTAAAAAGTTGTGGTTCAGTGTTGTATAGAAAATATTGAGAACATTTCACTAATAAAACCAAGATATATGTTATAAAAAAATTTTTTTAAAGGAAACTTAAGCAGTTTTGAGGCTTTAATTGAGAAACTGATTAAGCTGATAAAATGTAGGAAAGGTGCCTATACCTATTTATTCTCAGGGAAATAATTCAAATATCTTAATATTTAATGTTCAGTTATGTTTGACATTTGAAAGAGTTTCTGTTATGTTGAATTTCTATCATTTCGATCTATAGATTTGACATGATTAATTCTGGTATGTCCCATTAAATAAATCAAGCCTTAAAAACTACTCAAAACATTACGTATTGTTAACCAAATTTTTTTTTTTTTTAAGTAGATATCACATGCAATCATTTTTAAGTGTAGGCCTATGTGTGCGCAGAAGCCAATGCAAGTTAAATGTTCACACATCTTCACTGATGCTCTTCTCCTGTTATTTCAGCACAGAATATTAAGAAACTCATCTTATGCATTCAGTATACTAGACAAAAAAAGTAAATTTTGACTAATTTATGAATTTTGCAAAATGCATGATTTAGCTTGTGATACAGGCCTTTTATTAGAACATTGTTTTTGAACAGTTATAATAACTGAGCAAATCCTGCACACACAAGGCTAAAAACTGCCATTTTCTTCAAGCTAAAGACTTAAAATACTTGCTTGTATATCTTTCAACTGAATGCACAAGTGGAATGTTAAACTGACCAGATTTATAATTAACCTTAATCTTTCTGTTTTCAGGTTTAATGTTGCAAATATGCCACAATTCTTAAATAACTGAGAGAGGCAACTTCTTAAAGAGGGTTTTAGCATGTTTTATATAAAAACACAGTAAAAAAAAAAAGAAAAAAAGAGAATTGTACGTTAAATGTTATTACAGTTTAAAATTACATAATATTTCGTAAAATGTAATTTATATCTGTGATGCAAAGCTGAATTTTCAGTGATTTCATATTTTTGTCGAAACGTGATTCATATATATATTTTTTTAATAAAAATCCTAAAAAAAAACAGCATTTATGTAAAACAGAAATCTTTTGTAACACTATAAATGTCACTACTGTCACTTTTGATCAAGTAAGTTAATGCATCTTTGATGAATACTGTATATTAAAGAAATCTTACTGCTTCCAAACCTTTGAATGGCTGGTTATAGATAGCTACATTTTTCCATTAGCTGAAGCCAGAGCCACAAAGACAGGGGAAGAAAAGAAAGAGTAGTGATCTTTAAAGTTTTACACAGCATCTCAAGGTTTAAAGTGCTTCTTTCCATTATGAAGATGCATTAATGCTCTGCGTGTGGGTAATTAGCAGAAAGTCAATTCCCATTACTGGTTAGGCACATTGACCAGCTGCTTACTTTAATAAAAAGGCAGGTTCCCTACATTTAGAGTGGGAAAGAATCAATACCCTGGATGCATTAAAAGAACATGCCTCCTGACAACCCATAACACAAGAACCTTGCACTCTCAGAGATTCATCTATTCAAAACTCACCTCTCCTCTTCTGAGCAAGTCAACTCTCCTCTCAGGCTTTCATGAATCTATTTATTTTTTTATATTTTCTTGCTTTTTAAAAAACCTACCTTATATGTGCCATTTTATTGCTCCTATATTATATCCTATAGTAAGGATGTGTGAAGAATGAATGTCATTGCCATGTGACCTACCAGTGTCAGCTGCGTCGTTTCACCGCTATTAACAAATCCTTTCCAGTGACCTCATGGGACAGTAAAGTATCCATTGCATGCACACTTCACAGTCTTGCCAGGAGTAGTAGTAGTAGTAGTAATCCACAGAGTCTCTGCCTACTGTTTTATGAACAGTTATGAACACTACTCTTTTTGTTTTATTTTTTAACCACTACAGTTTTTCACCTAATATATAGAGAAGTGTATTTGGATGCCACCTTTGTCTAGCTAGAATACTTGATTCTGATTGTGCCGAATTGTGCCATTTAGTGGTTTGATATTTCCTTATATTCAGTGTCATGGCATCACTGTTTATCTGGGTAACTTTATTCACTCTCTCATTTACTACAAATGCAACTGACTGAATTCTGCTCTCTGGCGAATTCTCTCATCAGACACAATGAAGTGCAGATGTGCGTACAATGTAAGATTTTAAAGTGTGCCTAGCTCTTTCTCTCAGTCTGGAGTGTGAGTGTGTTTCACCCCATATCTTTTATCAGTCAAACAGGTCGGTGGACACTGGATTACAGCTTTGAGATCAGCCAACCTTTTTTTTTTACTGCCTTTCTGTGGCTCAAGCATTTCTGATTTTCTGCCACCTCCCAAAATGTATTCATGTATTTGCTCCCTCCCAGGGAATGGTATACATTCTGGAATCAGACGATATATGCGGCTGTCTTCCTCTGATTATAGTGATCCAGTGGAACGGAGAGATAGCTGCAGGGATGAAGAGAGAGGGAGGAGGGGAGAGATGTGTCAGTGTGAGAAAAACATCTGACCCTGAGTGTCTTTATATGCACTCATTGTTCAAAAGTGAAGAGGACTGCTGAGGAACTGTGGGGGCTTAGATTCTAGAAGCACAATCTCTGATTCACAGGTCAAAGCCATGCATTCATTAAAGCTCAAATGTGTATGGTATAGAATGCAATTGCAAAAATTACTGTTATCCAACTGGTTTCCTGTTGTCACCGTTTAAGCAACTACATAGTCTCAGATAGTGTTTTTTTTTTTTTTTTTTGAGGCAATGTAGCAGTTTAGGGCAGATTGAACACACTGAATGTGTCAGAGAGCCACATTGTTAACAGTTGAAGAGATTAACCCTTGATTATAATTGTCTCTGCATATTAAAATGGGTATGGAAAACTTGTTTCACTCAAAAATCGAAATAAAGAAATCATACATACAAAAATTTTCCAATGCATGTTTTCTCGAATAAATAACAAAAACCCAATTTTAGCTCATTACAGCAAAAAGATGCCCAGAGAATTTATATTTTCTGAATATCCTAATTTTACAAAGATTACAGTACAAGTACAGTACAAGACGGAATAAAAATAATTTAATGAGATCCATAGGTTAAAAAAAGAAATACAAAAATAAAATAAAATAAAAAAGAAGAAAAGCAAAAAAAAAAAAAAGAAAGAAAGAAAAGTAAAATGTCAGATGCATCAAAATAATGTGAATTTGGGGAGAAATTGTGTTTAATTGTCATGGAAAATTGCGATAATGCAGATTAATCAATGAAAATAATAAAAATATTTATGAATATTATAAATGACTAATGCAACAGATCTTTTTTTTATTGCAGTGAAGTTATTTGTACTTATTTTCATGAGATTTAGAACTGTAAAATGCATTACCATGATAAAAATTCACATTTACATGTTTAAAGTAATGCAGTTACAGTGGCATTCCAGAGGGTTAAATTGTTAAAGAGATTTTAGTATTTCTACAAACTTGTTTTGAAGTTGGGCTGAAGTGAGCAGCTGGCATATCAAAGAGTCTCATCTCATTGCTTCCTGGATCCCCTGCAATGATTCTAGTGTAAAAGATTAATACAGAGGAAATGTAGTTCAATACAAATGTCACTTTATTACCACAGAGATGAAAGAGAGAGGGGACGGGAGCGAGAATGAGGGAGAGAACTCTTGGTGTAACTTTAATCGCATGTGCATGATGAGCAGCTCTTACAAATGAAGGAAAGCATCTCCTGCTGTTTTGCCCCTCTCTTTCTCTCTCCCCTCATCAACAGCCTTGATTAGCAGTGCTTTAATTAGACCGAGAACAAAAGGAACGATACCCATCTGTGGACTGATCCCCCATCACCCCCTTCTCCCTACCAGCAGAAAACCTTGACGTCCAACGAACCGCAGAAATCAGTGTTAACATAAACCCTACACAACAACACTGAAACACCAACACGCTAATCATCAAACTTGCTCAATACACAATACACCAGAGAGGGTCTGAGGATCTCAAAGCATGTCTTACTGTATTTTTAACAGGTTCATCTATAGAATGAAAATAGATATTTTTTTTCTTCAAATGTGAACAGCTAAAGGAAGTTAAAGTCTAGCTGAACTAGAAAAATTAAGCATGTTTTCAAACAACCTTTGCAAAAGCCCTTTTCGCACGTCACGATTTAAACAAACACAGCTCTTATGTATGGAGGGCAGACAGGGCCACAATCCTTTTAAAAGAGCATGTGAAGTTTGACCACCAACACGCACTGGTCATACATGTTAACACAATTTGTATGTGTAGACAAGAACATTATGGCCATGTTAAGGCATCAACTTTTGCCTTAATGATTAAAGCAGTTTGTACAGAAAGCTTGTTAATAAGGTATACTTGAGTAGGCCACTGTTGACTCAAAATAATTAGTTATGTTAATTTCTTATTTACGGAGCCCCGCACATGACATGCAAGAAAAAATAAATAAATTGTGCGCACGATTCATTAATTCGTTCCCTCAATGTACTAAAACGTGCACGATTGCTATTGCGTTCCCTTGATTTGGTGGCTCCGTACTTATTAGTGTTCATATTACTTGCAAAATATTAGGAAACAGATTTCCTTAAAATTATAAACTAACCTATTCTAAAAACATGAAGTAAAGATGAAAAGAAAAGAAAAAAGTTAATAGTACCATGTACCAAACAGTGTCATTCAAGCACAGCCAAATTCTAAAAACTGTTTTTTTTAACATAGGATTAATTAATTAATTTTATTTTTGAAGAAAATAAAAGAATAACATATTCAAAGCAAGTGCATTTATATAAAATAAACTATATCAAGGATCCTAACTGTCTGACAATCTTTGAGCTGAAACTAACTGAGCAGTTGAACTTTTACAACAATCGACATTAGCTTAATGCAAAACTAAATTTTGAAAAAAAAACAAAAACAAAAAAACAGGTTCAACATTTTACAACTTAATTTAAATTTTTTTTAAAATGTTTGTACAACTACAAGCTTAAAGTGATAGTTCACCCAAAACTGAAAAATCTGTCATTCCAAACTCACAAGATTATCTTTGAATTTTAATGAAACCCATGAGACTTCTGTTCCTTCACTGAGGGTCCAGGTAAAAAAAAGATCCACAAATGCCATGCCATAAAGAATAAATGGAATTAATAAAGGTGCATTAAGCAGATTTGTAAAGTTTGGTTTGCTAGACTGTATACAGAGGGACAGAAACATGTCAGATTTAATTAAAAATGACCTGATTTGTGTCTCAAAGACCAGAAAGTCAACTCAACTCAAACCAACATCTTATGGGTTTGGAATGAATGACATGAGGGTGAGCAAAATGATGACAGAATTAACATTTTCGGGTGAATTATCCCGGTCTACATCTCAAAAATCCTTGACTTACATCTGCCGCAAGAGATTTGTGTCCAAGTGAAAGAACGACTGTTTGAATAAATTCAAAGGTGTACTTGAGCTGTGCAAACCAACCTGTCCAGAAGAAACTCACCAAGTTTGTCATGTTGATCAAAACCCAAACATTCCATCAAATTTCTCCATCGTGTTAAAGTTAAAAAAGTACCATTTTTTACTCTTATTTTACACCATTCCTGTTGTCTGTCTCTGTGTATTTTGGCAAGCCTTCAAATTTTGGCTTGCACTTCTGTAATGGAATCTGAATTTCTTTGTCCACACGGGCAAAACACCCTCTGGCTGAGCCTGCTACAGTAGCCACGCCCCAAAATTTCACTATTGGCTGCTCGGAGTGCACACAAAAAATGCATGGTTTGACAGGCAGGTAGTACATGCCATAGTATCATTGGCATTCAGACAGAATAGTGATATTTCATGATATTGTTGCAGAATTAATCAAGCTCTTGGGGTTATTCATGGTATTTTGAATGTATCCTGTTAATGCTTACACCTTTAAGTTTCCTTTAAATGATCGATGGTTGAAGAGTGAGTAGAATAATTTCACATCATTGTATCCAGTTTTTGAAAATGCTTCTTATTGCATTCATAGAGAGAACTTTTTGCTGATTGTTTATAGTGTAACAAAGTTTCTCCCATGATACGCACAATTTTGGTAGTACGAAAAGGTGGATTGGGTTTGTTCAAATCGCTAACCCTACAAATGATCATTAGTAATAGCGAGGATTTTGCAAACACCACTGACAATTACCCACATAGCCCTTTTAGAGGACAAAGATGAGGAGCAAAAAAGAAAAGACACTATGCTGTCACTTTACATTCATGATAACTACAATTACAGTGAGGTTCAGTCAATAAAATAAGGCCCCATTTATGCTGATAATAAATGAATACTAAGCAAATGGACCTTCATCCATTAACAGAAAAGGAAAGACAAAGGCATATGAGAGCAGATAGCGTAAAAGCATCAAAATGCAATTAATGTATCTTTCTAATGCACTACGACCAAACATTTTAAATAGATTTATTAATTAAAAGAACATTTTTAGTAACTTAATTTTGGGTTCAGGAATAAATGCATTTCAACTCTTATTATGCTCACAAAGTTTAAAATATTTTGGATGATCTCTGAAAGTTGCTTTTGTGAGAATGCTAATTTGTGTGATCTACTGCACCAGCAATAGTTCAATAGAAAAGTTTTGGAAGACTTCTGTATATTCTCCCGATGCACACAACGCATTCTCCACAGTGAATGTATTTCATTTGGACATCTCGATTATCTCCGTGGATGGTGCCAACTACAGCAGCTGTGGGGATGGGAAACCAGAGGATGAGATGTCGTGGTGGCGCCACTTAATCGTCATATGCTAGGCACTAATTCGCAAATCAACAGCAGCTATTAAATCAACTGATTTGCACTTGTGTTCTGCTGTGAGATGCAAGTGCCGTGATTTATACCACACAAGTGTTGCAAATAATACTGGATTTTGCATTCCGGAAGCGTACAATAGTTTTAAAATGCGTCAGTAACACTGATATGGTTTGAACTTCTGCTAAAAAAGGTAAAAAAAAATTATACTGATGCTAATGGCCTATTTTTACATATTTTTTTATGTATCTCTCAATCAGATCACAAGTGGACAGTATAAAACTGATCGTGCAGAAAAGGTGCATTTGGGTTCAACAAAGACTTTTTATTTCATTCTTTGTGCATGAAAACATGGAGTAACTCACTGACACAGTGTAGTCACGAAATCAGAGACCCTCCTCTTGACAAAATCTAATCACAGGAGGTCACAGGAGACGCGTTTGAGATGGATGATAATACCAGGTGTAAACGAGGCCAAAGTGTCTATTGATTATACCCAACACAATCTGAGACATTAACATCTCTGGGAAGAAAACATGTTTGTTTTTTTTTCTCAATCCTTCTATCTTTCAATCCTCATATAATGTAAGCTTTCCTATCAAGTAACTATTAACATGCTCAGCATTGGTTATGTATGTTAAAATAAACGTCATACAATTACTTGTATATATTTTATACAATATATATATAAAATACATACATACATATATATATATATATATATATATATATATATATATATATATATATATATATATATATATATATATACATTTATATAATATATAATCAAGGCAGGGTCTTGAGACTACAAAATAATTTTAGTTTTTCAAATTACAGATGTTTTATGTTCAGTGAGTATTTTTGCACATACGATCACTTCAAAAGCTAATATTTATTTAGCTGTTATCTGTAATTGTTGACACACCAGTTCAAACTGAGCTTTTTTCATATTAATTGATCAATTAAGGGTCTATTCAATCTAACAACAAGGCGGTGATGTTCATAATTAAGACCATTTGTTTCAGATTTTTTTTTTAGTGGGGTGGAAATTAATGTCAGTTGAATAAGTGCCAGTTATCATCCAATCTGTACAAACCAACATGATGAATTCAAATTAGAATCACACATGTTCCAGAATTCCAAAGAAGTTGTGATTATCCCTCATCTTAATCTTCACACAGTCCTGGATTTCAGCCTGTCGTCTCATAATCAACCTGTAATGTCAGATTGAGCTATTGTTGGTGCATCGCAGGTTTTCATGTGATGTTTGTGAATACAGCTTCATTGAAAACAACTATAAAGCCCCTTTCACACTGCACGTCGGACCCGCAATATTTCCGGAACATTGCCGGGTCGCCTTCTGTGTGAAAGCAACCATGTCCCGGAGTTGATTACCGAATTTAACCCGGGTCGGGGACCTAGTAACATTGGGGGGTTCGACCCGGGACGAGCGCTGTGTGAACAAATGCCAGATCTAATTCCGTGTCGAAGTGATGACCCGTGTTTTACCGGCTGTTTTGAAGGAAGGTCAACATTCACGACGAAAACATGTGCAAACTGTAATGAAGCAGAGATCAGTTAGTTCCTCACTTTCTGCGCTGACGCAGAGATCGTTTGCTTGCTTCAGTGAAAGTATAACGTGCCTAACGTTTTCGACTCGTACATAACACGTCACGCGCTGATGTCACGTGTCGTTACGGGATCTTCAAGGGTTGTGTGTGAAAGCACGCACATATACCGGGTCATCACTGGCAGTGTGAAAGTGCAAAATCTAGCGACCAGGGAACAATTACAGGAACACTTTACCCCTGTATTTGCCGGAATGGCAGTGTGAAAGGGGTTTTAGACCCATCAAATCACCAATCATGCAGCATTTCTGCACTCTAAAAATGGCTGGGTTAAAAATAACCCAATTGGCAACCCAGCACTGGGTAAATATTGGACAGAACACGTGCTGGGTTAAAGTAACCCAGCATGCTGGTTTACACATTTTAACCCAGCATGCTGGGTCATTGAGAAAACCCAAGATAGAGTCATTTTTACCATTTGTGGGTTTGCATTTTTATGATTCTGGGTTATTCTTGCTGGGTTATTCTCATAATTTCACTTTTGCTTAACAAAGCAATCATGGATTAATAAATAATGAAGAATACAGGTTATTTAGACTGTTAAAAAATATTTTTAATGCCATCTGACATTAACAAATTTGTACCAATGACAAACAACTGTCACACCCTCAGCTCGTTCCCTTAGCCCCAGTCACCATTGCCAGTCACCATCCACTCAATCTCCCATGCACCGCTCACGTGAACCGTCACCTGAATACTGATCACCTGCACCTGCACCAGCAATCACCACACCTTTAAATACTCACCTCACTCATTCACTCACCGGCTGGAATCAAGCTTACATGGACGCTCTTTGTGGATCTTCTGCCTGCTTCTTGTGGACCGCATTATGACTCTGTGGAGATTCAGTTACAGCGATTAAGGGAAGTGACTCTTTGTTGTCAGGCCTAGCTTTGTGCTTGAACTCACCTATTGATCAGTGCTTGAAGATTCACCGTCTGTGACCACACTTACCTGCTCTGTTGAAATCCTATGTTAATAAAACTTCACGAAAGTACTTACCCGTCTTCTCCTCTCCTTGTGTGGATGTGACAGGATTCCAGCCCAGAAAAACAGAACTTCATATCTCCCATGGATGTTAACGCTGCTGCTCAGGGAGCGGCTTCGGACCCGTTCACCGAAATGGTGACTGCTCTCCGCCAAGTATTACAGTCAGTTTCACCACCCACCGAAACTAGTGCTACCACCACCAACAGCACGCCCCTTGCACGTCCCGCGTGCTATGCGGGTGAACCGAGTGGCTGCGGTGGGTTTATTCTGCAGTGCTCACTGTTCATCAACGCAAATACCAGTAAATTCCCCAATGAGGCCACCAAAGTCGCCTTTATGATCTCTCTCCTCACCGGACGAGCGCTACAATGGGCAGAGGCCCTTTGGAACTCCCAGAGTCCGGTTCTATCCTCATTCGACGCCTTCGTCACCCACCTCCAGGAAGTGTTCGGGGTGGCTCTAACTCCTCTTTCAACCCATGATGAACTCTTAAATCTCCGCCAGGGAGCCACGGAAATACATGACTACACTCTCCGTTTCCGGACATTAGCCGCCACCAGTGGTTGGAACCAAACTGCCCTGCTAGCTGCATACCGTAAAGGTTTAAAGCCCCAGATCAGAAAGCAAATGGTCATTTACGACGATAATGTCAATCTCGAGACGTTCATCAGAAAAACTATAAATGTTGCTCAACACCTCTCGGCCTGTGCCTCCCCGGCCTCATATACCATCTCTCCATCAGCCAGAACGCCCTCGCCCCAACGAGACCAGGAGGAACCCATGAACACCGACTCCTACCGCCTAGATGCCTCTGAACGGAGACGCCGCATTCAGCAGCGGCTATGTTTATACTGTGGCGAGGCCACTCACCTGATCCACGCCTGCCCGGTCCGTCCGCCTCGCCCAATGGTGAGTACAGTTTCCATTACCCCATCTGTATCTCACATACCTCATATCAGAGCCCAGATCACAATTAACTCACACAATCTTTCCATCCATGTCCTGGTGGATTCCGGAGCCGCAAGCAACTTCGTCTCTTCTCACTTCGTAACCAAGCACCGTATACCCATCGTCCAGAACGAGACCACTTACCGTATCACTACCATCCAAGGATCACCATTGGGCGGTGGCAAAATAACTAAAAGGACACACGAGCTGGAGCTCGTTCTGCCCCACGGACATCGGGAACGACTGGCCCTCCTCGTACTTCCTCGCGCTACTGTTGACGTCGTCCTGGGTAGGCCGTGGCTGGCCCAACATAACCCACAAATCAACTGGAGCACAGGGGAGATCCAGGCGTGGGACCCGAGATGCCAGAGTCACATTCACCATCCACCAGTCCAGAATTCACAGTCTGCGCCGCCGCACCTTCAATTGCACTCCACCTCCATGGGTAGACCTGCCCTTTACTCCTCCTACTCCGATGTGTTCAGCAAGGAACAAGCCACCCGATTACCACCACACCGGCCCTGGGACTGTTGTATCGACCTGCTGCCAGGTGCCAAGCTACCTCATGGGAAAATATATCCACTCTCCCGTCCTGAGCAGGTGGCAATGGAGGAATACATCCAGGAGGCTCTCGATCAGGGGTTCATCAGGCCGTCCACATCTCCAGCTGCATCCAGTTTCTTCTTCGTCCCCAAAAAGGATGGCGGACTTCGACCATGCATCGACTACCGAGTGCTAAATGACGCCACCGTCAAGTTCGCCTACCCGTTACCACTCGTTCCGGCGGCTCTGGAGGAACTGCGGGAAGCCAAGGTGTTCACCAAACTCGACCTCCGCAGTGCCTACAATCTGATCCGTATCCGAGAGGGAGACGAGTGGAAGACTGCCTTCATCACCCCTGCCGGGCACTACGAATATCAGGTTATGCCCTATGGGCTTGCTAACAGTCCATCCATCTTCCAGAGTTTCATGAACGAAATATTCCGTGATTATCTCCACCAATTCGTCATTGTCTACATAGACGATATCCTGATCTACTCCCGGAACATAGAAGAACACCAAACCCATGTCCGCCACGTCTTACAACGACTTCGAGACCACCACCTCTACCTAAAAGCTGAGAAGTGTGAGTTTCACTGCACTACCGTCTCCTTCCTCGGATACGTGATCTCTGCGGAGGGAGTTCAGATGGAGTCAGCCAAGGTAGATGCTGTGGCCAACTGGGCGGAGCCCACAACGGTGAAAGAACTCCAACGTTTCCTTGGCTTTGCCAATTTCTATCGGCGCTTTATCAAGAACTACAGCCTGCACTCGGCTCCTCTAACATCCCTTCTAAAAGGAGGTCAGCGCCGGCTGCGCTGGACACCCCAAGCTCGAGAGGCCTTCAGCCATCTTAAACACCTCTTCACCTCGGCACCCATTCTTCGACATCCTGACCCGTCCAAGCCGTTCGTCGTAGAGGTTGATGCGGCCAATCACGGCATTGGAGCCGTGTTGTCTCAAAGGTCTGGTGAACCTTGCTCACTCCATCCGTGTGCGTACTTCTCTAAGAAACTCTCTCCTGCCGAATGCAATTATGGAATCGGAGACCGTGAGTTGTTGGCCATTAAACTCGCCCTTGAGGAGTGGCGGCACTGGCTAGAGGGAGCTCAGTTCCCATTCACTGTTGTCACCGACCACAAAAATCTCCAATATCTGCAAAATGCCAAGAGACTCAATGCTCGTCAGGCTCGGTGGTCACTCTTCTTTGCTCGCTTTAATTTCCAGATCACATATCAACCCGGTCACAAGAACACTAAAGCAGATGCTTTGTCCCGTATGTACTCACCAGATCCAGACACCGACAAGCCTGATTCAATTCTACCACCCTCCGTTTTCCTCGCGCCTATCCTCTGGCAGATCGACGAGGAAATTCGAGCCGCCACCCTCGAGGAGCCTGCACCTCCGGAGGTACCCACGGGTCTAATGTACGTGCCCACCAACCAGCGACTCCCCCTACTGGAAAGTACGCACACGTCACCTGGCTCAGGACACCCTGGCAGCAGGCGAACCCTCTCGCTCATCCAGCAGAAGTACTGGTGGCCTAACATGGCTCGTGACGTTACCCGGTACATCCTCGGATGCTCGGTCTGCGCCGTTACCACCACACCTCGGCAACTTCCCGTGGGAAAATTACAACCACTACCCATTCCTCGCCGACCCTGGACCCATCTAGGGGTGGATTTCGCCACTGACCTTCCCCCCTCAGGGGGGTACACTACCATTCTAGTTGTTGTTGATCGTTTTTCTAAATTCCGCAAACTAATCCCATTAAAGGGTCTTCCCACAGCGTTCGAGACCGCCGAAGCCCTCTTCACCAACGTGTTCCGGAATTATGGCACTCCAGAGGACATTGTCTCGGACAGAGGACCTCAGTTTGTCTCCAGGGTCTGGCGAGCGTTCTTCCAACTCCTCGGAACATCCGTCAGTTTATCTTCTGGATATCACCCTCAGACCAACGGCCAGACCGAGCGGAAGATTCAAGAGATCTCACGGTACCTCCGTACTTACTGCTCCCAACACCAGGATACCTGGAGCCGGTATCTGCCGTGGGCTGAGTATGCCCAAAACTCCCTTCGCCAAACCACTACAGGCTTAACCCCTTTTCAATGTGTTTTAGGCTATCAGCCACCGCTGTTTCCCTGGTCAGGAGAAGTCTCTGAAGTGCCCGCGGTAGATCACTGGTTCCAGGAGAGCGAGAGGGTGTGGGACTCAGCTCACGTCCATCTCCAGCGGGCAGTTCGGAGACATACAGAGACCGCTAACCGACGCAGATCGCCTAATCCCGTCTATCTACCTGGAGACAAGGTTTGGCTCTCCACTCGGGATATCCGCCTCCGACTGCCCTGCAAAAAGCTGAGTCCCCGCTACATAGGGCCGTTCACCATCCACTCTCAGATAAATCCCGTCACCTACCGCCTGGACCTACCACCACACTACCGGATCTCACCCACGTTTCACGTCTCACTGCTAAAACGTCACACTGATCCAGTTTCTCCTTCCTCCACAGAACCAGAACCGCCTCCCCCTCCAGACCAACCCGAAATCCTCGGAGACAACATCTACCAGGTCCAAGAGATCCTTGACTCCCGGCGGCGGAACGGCCACCTGGAATACCTCATAGATTGGGAGGGGTTCGGTCCCGAGGAGAGGTCGTGGATACCACGCAATGACATCCTGGATCCGGCTCTCCTCGAAGATTTCCACCGACAACACCCGGACCGCCCGGCTCCCAGAGGTCGTGGTCGTCCCCGTCGCCGCTCTAGGATGCCTGGAGTCACCCGTGGGGCGGGGGGTAGTGTCACACCCTCAGCTCGTTCCCTTAGCCCCAGTCACCATTGCCAGTCACCATCCACTCAATCTCCCATGCACCGCTCACGTGAACCGTCACCTGAATACTGATCACCTGCACCTGCACCAGCAATCACCACACCTTTAAATACTCACCTCACTCATTCACTCACCGGCTGGAATCAAGCTTACATGGACGCTCTTTGTGGATCTTCTGCCTGCTTCTTGTGGACCGCATTATGACTCTGTGGAGATTCAGTTACAGCGATTAAGGGAAGTGACTCTTTGTTGTCAGGCCTAGCTTTGTGCTTGAACTCACCTATTGATCAGTGCTTGAAGATTCACCGTCTGTGACCACACTTACCTGCTCTGTTGAAATCCTATGTAATAAAAACTTCACGAAAGTACTTACCCGTCTTCTCCTCTCCTTGTGTGGATGTGACAACAACATGGAATTTTCCCTTTTTTTGTTTCCAGCAAATGCAAAATAAATAAATAAAAATAAAAAAAATCACAGAAATACAGTTGCAATAAATAGGAAAATTATTTCTGAATGACCTGTGTCTAGCTGTTTAACTATTACATTTTGAGATTTTTAGCTATTTAAATACACAGTGAAATGACATTGACAATTAACGTTCTTTAAATTTAAATGTAAAATCATTTAAAGATGTCCTTAAATTTATATCAAGTATATAAAGACTCCTACGTAGGTAGATGTGCACTGCTTAGGGTAGTTCAACATATAGTTCACCCAAAAATGAAAATTCTGTCATTTTTACTCAACTTCATGTCGTTACAAACCCGTAAGCCCTTTGTTCATCTTCAGAACACAAGTTAAGATATTTTCGTTGATATTCGAGAGCTTTCAGACCAGCGTGAATAATTAGTGACAATTTTCATTTTTGGGTGAACTATTAACTATCAAACACTTAAGCTCTGAAGCAAAGATCTACACCTGAGAGCAGTGTACTCCGTTATAGAGCCTGTCAATGGAAGGACAATTTTAAAAAGGAATTGCTAATTATATTTTCAATTGCGTTTTCCACATGTGACAAATTGTGACAATCCAAACACAATTGCAAATCTTGAACAAAAACACTGTTTCAAAAACACTGAACAAAAATTACGGTTTCAGTTTTCATGAATGCACAGTGACTGCCAAATTTCAAATGGAAAAACAAAGTCAGTTTGTAGCTGTATTTTCCATGTATTATGAGTAATAAGCCTGCCATATTGATCAAATACTGCATCATAGCAGCTTTACAGTATTAAATAGGAAAATAGTGTGTAATAATGCAAAGGGACAAAAGTAAACACTCAGTTTTCAGTTCAAGTCAGTTCGTCATTGATTCAGTGATGTATCGTCCCTCTGTGCAATCAAGTGGATGATATCGCTTGATATTAATTGTCCCCAACTAAAGAAAAACAAGGAACCAAAACTCCATCGGTGACAGAATGGAGAAAAAAACCTTGGGAGAACCCAGGCTCAGTTGGGGGTCAGTTCTCCTCTGACCAGACGAAACCAGTAGTTCAATTCCAGGCTGCAGCAAAGTCAGGTTGTGCAGAAGAAGCATCTGTTTCCTGTGGTCTTGTCCTGGTGCTCCTCTGAGACAAGGTCTTTACAGGGGATCTGTATCTGGGGCTCTAGTTGTCCTGGTCTCCGCGGTCTTTCAGGGATGTAGAGGTCCTTTCTAGATGATGATCTCCATCTGGTCTGGATACGTACTGGATACGGGTGGCTACGTTGACCTTGGAATAAGAGAGAAACAGACTAATGTTAGCATAGATGCAACATAAGAACAAGTACATGAGGTTTTATGAATTACCATGTCTGTTTTTTCACTGTGTCGCACATGTTACCTGCCAAAACTCAAATGGAATCTTTAGCATCTGAATTTCCAATGCCTCACATTGAAAACTGTCAATTTTTGTCAGAGGTGGGACCATACTATGGAAAGTGTTTGTATTGGGAGGTGACGTCACTCAAAGACAACTGTGCAAAATGCTTTGAACAATGGAGGTTAAGGCACTACTAAAGGCAGCTGCCGCTCCAAGAGATGCGTGTTAAAGAACAGACAGTGCAATCCGGATCTCCCTATATTCTTGGCACCTCACACAATAAATAATTCTGTCATTTTTACCCCAAATGCAGCTACTATCCCCTGCTAACCGTTAGAGCCACATGGTACTATTGGTCAATATTCACCATTAACCAAATGCTTTTCACCGGAGGAATAAAATATAGGGTAAGATGCAGCTAGGTAAATAAGAGTAGAACTGTATTGTTGTTTGCTGACGTGCATCAGAGTGCAAACAGTGAGAGATTTGGGGTAAAAACTACAAAATATCTCCCAATACAAACACGCCCCATAGTATAGTCCCACCCTTGACACAAATTGACAGCTTTCTGTGTAAGGCATCTGAAATACAAATGCTTTCAATTGAGTTTGGACTATTTCACAATGTATATGTCCACATGTGGAAAAATACAATTAAATATACAATTTGCAATTCCTTTTGAAAATAGTGCAGAATATCCTTACCTGTCCATTGATTATGATCAATGCCTGAGAGATCTGCTGTCATTTTTAAATCGCCACAACAATTGGATGGGGTTTTGTGGACTCTGCTCAGTTAAGGAATTCCATGTTTGTTCCAACCTTTAAAATAAAGTTAAAAAAAAGAAAAAATACAAATTGTTTTAATAACAGTGATTCAGTTCAATTAACTGTGTGAAGTTAATCATGAAATTGACCCATCATGATTATGAGTTAAATTCACCTATGAGTTGGTCTACAGAAGCAGAATATGATATAATGATTGGCTGAAATGTGTGCTTTCAAACGGTCTTATCAATGGGATGTTCCAGTCATTATAAATCACAGTTTTATGTTAATATGCTGGCTATATCAAACACACACAGTAACTGGCACAGATAAGGGAGATCACACTGCATGCGCGCGCACAGACATTTCTATGACAAGTCACGTAGGTAAAACAGTCCATATATAAAAACTTATAGATGTACCAAAGTGATAAGGACAAGTCAAAAACACGATCTGGAAAATTAATATATGATGTTTACGCTCATAAATTAGGTACATTCTGGTGCAGCTTTAACTATAGCACGAAATAAAAATATATGTGCGTTTAAGTTACGTGAGGGTTAACGTTAGTTGATTATCACAGACAAACAATTATGTAAAATGTATAATAAACACGAACTTACCGTTAGACGCCTCAATAAGACTGCACTCGACGAGTTTTTCCTCACACAAATGTATCCATGCGCTTTTCTGACAGGAAAAAAAAAAACACATTTTGAATTATAATTTGTATGTAAAAAGACTTTATAAACCACAAAAGCATCAAATCACTTCACTAACGCGGCCAGCGTCACTCGCTGTGCGTGCGCGCACTTTGAAATGCCCTGAGACGTCGATTCTTTTCCGGGAATCACTTTGTTCGAGAATTACTGAACCGGTTTTACTTGAACTGGGTCGTCGGTTCTTTTAGACCTGCGGTCCGACTATATTGTACGTAATTTGTATGATTTAAATGTCGATATGGACAACTGCAGGCGTTTACATTAGAGCAGAAAGTCGTATTGACTTTTTGAACACATTTGACTCACTTAAATATCAAATTCGCTTTTCAGTGTCAGAAACTACTTTTTCCTGTATTTTCACAATTATTCGCATATTTCAGCCATCAGTCACTGTCTGAAACTTAATAAAACTTTATCAATCTGTCGTCTCAGATACACGATTATGCGAGTCGCGTAACGTAGGTTGGCCGTTTGAGGTAAACAGTTCATCATTTAACGTAAATAATGTTGGCCTGTAGACGTTTAACAGTATTGTTGCTGCAAAAAAAGTTATAATTCTGCCAATTTAAAATAATTATTATTGAAAACATTAAATAAACTTACCTTAAAACAGTTGAAAGCCGTGGCTTTGCCCCGTTGTTCTTCCAAAGTGACAGTTGGGGAGCGATTTAAACATCTTCAAGGCGCGTTAAATAACCCAGCGCTGGCCTGAAACAACCCAGCGACGCAACCCAGCAGGTTTAACCCAACACCTGGTAAATTGAAACTACCCAAAAGTGTTTAAAAAGAAATTAAATAACCCAACAAAATGACCCAACAGACTCAACCCAGCATTTTGGGTTAAAAAATAACCCAGCCGTTTTTAGAGTGTGTGTTAAATGGAATTCCATGTGAAATATGAAAAAACGTTGCATATGTAAAAATGTTTAATTTCTACTTATCAACTGGGCAAGCATGATTTCACCAAGTACAACATGTTGCTGGATCAACATCCTTGTTGATCCTGGAACAACATTCCAATCAACCAATCAGAATAGAGATATGACTTTTCAGGAAATATCTGTTTTAGGCTTGCAATCAGGTTTAGGTGCTTCAAACACCCTTGTTAATTAGCTACCATTTCCCACTGATTTTAGTAATAAAGTATGGGTAAGTTTAAGTTTCGGGGTAGGGGTTGGGTTGGGTTAAGGCTATATTTTTAGACAATAATGTTGATCCAAGATCATCAAAAGAAGTTGATCCATGAACATGTCTAACATGGCAAAATCACGGCAATCATCTGAACTACAATAAACCTAATATATGTGTGATATAATAGCTGAAATGTAAGACACACACACACACACACACAAATATTTACATGCACATATAAAGTGTATATATATTTGAAATAAAAATATATCTGAAATAAAAAACAACAACAACATTTATACAAACCAAATATATATATATATATATATATATATATATATATATATATATATATAAATAAGTGTTCCTGTAGCTCAACTGGTAGAGTGTTGCGTTAGCAAGCAAGGTTGGGGGTTCGATTCCCCGGGAACACATGATAGGTTAAAATTGATAGCCTGAATGCACTGTAAGTCGCTTTGGATAAAAGCGTCTGCTAAATGCATAAATTATATATATATATATATATATATATATATATATATATATATATATATATACAGTATTGTTCAAAATAATAGCAGTACAATGTGACTAACCAGAATAATCAAGGTTTTTCGTGTATTTTTTATTGCTACGTGGCAAACAAGTTACCAGTAGGTTCAGTAGATTCTCAGAAAACAAATGAGACCCAGCATTCATGATATGCACGCTCTTAAGGCTGTGCAATTGGGCAATTAGTTGAATTAGTTGAAAGGGGTGTGTTCAAAAAAATAGCAGTGTGGCATTCAATCACTGAGGTCATCAATTTTGTGAAGAAACAGGTGTGAATCAGGTGGCCCCTATTTAAGGATGAAGCCAACACTTGTTGAACATGCATTTGAAAGCTGAGGAAAATGGGTCGTTCAAGACATTGTTCAGAAGAACAGCGTACTTTGATTCAAAAGTTGATTAGAGAGGGGAAAACCTATAAAGAGGTGCAAAAAATGATAGGCTGTTCAGCTAAAATGATCTCCAATGCCTTAAAATGGAGAGCAAAACCAGAGAGACGTGGAAGAAAACGGAAGACAACCATCAAAATGGATAGAAGAATAACCAGAATGGCAAAGGTTCAGCCAATGATCACCTCCAGGATGATCAAAGACAGTCTGGAGTTACCTGTAAGTACTGTGACAGTTAGAAGACGTCTGTGTGAAGCTAATCTATTTTCAAGAATCCCCCGCAAACTCCCTCTGTTAAAAAAAAGGCATGTGCAGAAGAGGTTACAATTTGCCAAAGAACACATCAACTGGCCTAAAGAGAAATGGAGGAACATTTTGTGGACTGATGAGAGTAAAATTGTTCTTTTTGGGTCCAAGGGCCACAGGCAGTTTGTGAGACGACCCCCAAACTCTGAATTCAAGCCACAGTACACAGTGAAGACAGTGAAGCATGGAGGTGCAAGCATCATGATATGGGCATGTTTCTCCTACTATGGTGTTGGGCCTATTTATCGCATACCAGGGATCATGGATCAGTTTGCATATGTTAAAATACTTGAAGAGGTCATGTTGCCCTATGCTGAAGAGGACATGCCCTTGAAATGGTTGTTTCAACAAGACAATGACCCAAAACACACTAGTAAACGGGCAAAGTCTTGGTTCCAAACCAACAAAATTAATGTTATGGAGTGGCCAGCCCAATCTCCAGACCTTAATCCAATTGAGAACTTGTGGGGTGATATCAAAAATGCTGTTTCTGAAGCAAAACCAAGAAATGTGAATGAATTGTGGAATGTTGTTAAAGAATCATGGAGTGGAATAACAGCTGAGAGGTGCCACAAGTTGGTTGACTCCATGCCACACAGATGTCAAGCAGTTTTAAAAAACTGTGGTCGTACAACTAAATATTAGTTTAGTGATTCACAGGATTGCTAAAAAAAATGTTTGTACAAAATAGTTTTGAGTTTGTACAGTCAAAGGTAGACACTGCTATTTTTTTGAACACACCCCTTTCAACTAATTGCCCAATTGCACAGCCTTAAGAGCGTGCATATCATGAATGCTGGGTCTTGTTTGTTTTCTGACAATCTACTGAACCTACTGGTAACTTGTTTGCCACGTAGCAATAAAAAATATACTAAAAACCTTGATTATTCTGGTTAGTCACATTGTACTGCTATTATTTTGAACAATACTGTATATATATATATAAAGCAAGAAGAAAAAAATAAGTTAGTTAAACAATAAGGAAAACAAAGAACATTGTCATAGTCACTGCTTGTGTTTCTAATGTACTAAGAGTAAATGCCATTCAGCTCTTTGTTGTGTGTGGATGAGTGTATGAGGAAAAAAGGGTGAATAGTTCATCTTGACACACCAAGAGAAAAATATACTGTCGCTCAAAATAGTGAAGCATTTATCATGGAAATCCTTGGAGAGTCATTTTTCTAATGTAATGAGGCCATGCAATGTCTCTTAGCCTTACAGAGGATGTGCGTTTTTAAGTGAACAGGACAGTCATGAGCTGGTGGTGTTTTCATTTTTCTAGCCCAGTTATGCCTAATTTTTTCATCGTAATTGAAACAATAAAATAATACTGCAGTGATTTCTTTGATAATTCACAACACATGGGCAACGAGGAAATGGGTAACAAAGGGACCCAACACTTCTCTTTTTACCCCAGATTTTTTACTTCATTATTTCTTGGGTTGAGCCGGGCCCAAATGACATCCAGATTACAATAACGGTAGGGCTGGGTTCAATTAGGAGAGCGTAAACACTCCATACTGAGCTCCTGGCAGCACAGTCAGACTTCTGAAGGCTATTTTATACACGTTTACACACACACACACACACACACACACACACACACAGGCAGTAACATGTAAGCCCACACAGAAACTACTATCTATCTATTCCAAGTGTTCTGAAGCCATATGATTGCTTTGTTTGAATATTTACAGATGAATATCTATAAAAAATTTAAGTAACCTTGGAATTATTTTCCCTGATAATATATTAAAGGGGTCATATGATGCGAATTCAGTTTTTTGGAGTGTTACATATGTCTACATCAAGATGTGGGAAGATTTGCATAACGAAGAAATAGAACGAGCGATTTCAGATTCACCAATGAATCACTCCTTTGATCAAAACGGTCAAACATGTTTGTATAAAGGTCTGAAGTTCTTCGCAATTTAGTTAGATTAATTCAGACATTTTGCAGTGATTTCTCACAATGAAATAGTAACAGCATAGTTTGTAAAACAGAAATCAAAAAGAGCACTGGATGAGGTGGATTATTATTATTTTGTTTTTACCTACAGTCTATTGTAGAAATAAAAAAAATACAAAACTCTTATCTTTTGTAAAGGACAAAGCAGCACTTTGTTCATGTGTGCAGCTTGTGAATGACTCTGTACTGCAGGTAAATATGATTTATGTCAATTTATAGTCAAAGAATGTTAAAATAGAATATCAAAATATGGGCAGAGCTGATGGGATACTGATAATAAGCTAAAGATGCCACTGGTTGGTACTTCTGCAACCTAGTTGATCAGCAATCTTCAGAATATCGCCTTTTTGTTTTCCACAAATGAAACAAAATGAATTGGTTTTGAAGGAATATGAAATGACATTTTTTCTTTTTTGAACTTTCCCTTTAAATTAATTCCAGATTTCCCCTCCACAAGCCACAGCTACAATGCTTAAATATCACTCAGATTCTATTTGGGCCTAAAAGTTACCTCAAACACACAATGGACACAAACACCTTGATCATGTGACTGCTTTCTTCACCAAAGGTACTTCCTGTAAACATGTAGTCTATATTTTAAACACAATAATGAAACAATAACGACTTTCTAAACCTTACCTTATATTCTGTGTAGCAGTGTACACACACACACACACACACACGCATTCTATCAAATAAAGACTGTGGGTATTAGCCTTCAGAGTTGCGTGTCATCCATCACAGCAGCACGAAGGCTAAGTTGACAAATTTCCAATATTAATAGAAGCTGTCGGGGCGTCGTAGGGTAATAGCAGTCCCTGTCACAGGCACCTATTGATGCCTGGCCCCTGCTGCAGGACGAGGTAATTAATACACTCACACATGCTCCCAACACAATGTAGATTGACATACACACTTTCCCCTTCATTTAAAGCAGGAACAGGGAGAGAGAGAAACGTCATGCTTCAGTGTGTCTAGGAAGTTACTTTGAAATCGTAGCAGCCAAAGGCCACTCAACCTGTGTGGATATAAAGGGATAGTTCACTCAAAAATGAAAATTACCCATTATGTATTCACTCTCTAACCATCCTAGGCGTATATGACTTCCTTATTTCAGATGAATCCAATCAGAGTTATATTTAAAATTGACTATGATCTTCCAAGCTTTTTAATGGCAGCCAGTGGGTGTTTCAGTTCATCAGTCAGAAAAAAAGTAAAATAAAGCGCATCCATCCATAATAAAAAGTGCCTCACATGGCTCAAAGGAAGCCAAGTTTCCTTACTTTAGCTTAAGGAAAACCAGTCTCCTCTTGGCTGATATCGAAATCCTCTGACATTATTCTTTACAAATCCTCGTTTTGTACTTCTAATTTGTGACCGGTTTTTTGTTATTTGATCTTTCCTCTGCACTTCCGCGTTCGTCACTTCTCAGCGGCGCATGCAAAATACCAATGTCATGTGTCATCAGTGTCATTCACTAGGTAATTAAAGCTGGAAAAGTTGAGTGCATGAAGTGTCCATCCTTCCACACTGATTTTGGTTATTTAAGTGCATCATATGAGTATTAAAGTTTTATACTACAAAATGTCATAGAATAGTACACAATTTGGGATGCACATGTAGTCTTTGCTTGTCACCATCATGGCTAGGAAAAAATAGTAATTCTGTAAAGGCTACTACTTTAAATATAGCTAATCAATTATCACACTACTAAAAAATCACTAGTTTTAGTTAATTTACACTTGGGCTATGTTTGAGGGTATGTATTTGATTATTTAATCTCATATACCAATAATTCTAGGTGTTTTAGTAACTATATATGCCAAAATCCTCTCAGAAGACTTTCGCAACTGCATGACATAAAATGCTAAAAAATCATTCAGAAGACCTTTGCAATCTGATAGCAACACTCTGAGATGTGTCATGACATTAATGTTAAAAGTAGTATATTAGAATTGTTAATTTAAAGCACAGAAAGTGTAGATGCTTCTATAAATGGGATTAGATAAAACAAAAGAGTCATTGCCAGCTCACAGGGTTACACTAATATGATTATGTGGATTATGCCAACGAGTTGGTCCGGGGCTATATTTCATGCTCTGGTTTGGGGGAAGTGTTAATTGGTTTGGAGCGTTTGATGTGACTGCTGTTAAGCCGGATGGGGGAGGGTGAATGTGAGACTGTGGAGAAGTATGTTTCTGTTTTGTGGCCTTGGAGGGATTCAGATTGATGAAAAGAGATCCCACTTTGACTCCAAGGCCAGAGTAATGCTGGCTTTCTTTCTCTTACAGCATACCGCTGGCTCATGTGTATCTCAAATTGGATTACAAAGAGATAAATGTGAATGAGGTTTCTGTGGGTGTGAAAACTTTCGATCACTTGACTGCTTGGAGGAAGTAAAAGATCTTTTGAGGTTTCGTATTGAGGAATGTGGTTGAATGATATCTTGGAGACATCAGATGACATTAACTTCTGACCTCAATTGAAAAAAGATGAAGAGGGCAGTTCGTAGAGGTGACAAAGGAAAAAAGGCAAATCAAAGAGATGAAAATACAAAATGCATTAAAGGGACATTAAAATTCTTTCAGTTGCATCCATTTAGATTTAAATATATAAATTCTGATCTAGATGATAAGTATAGTTTACAAGAAATCAATCCAATTTACTCTTTTAGGAAATAAATCAAATAAAACAACCCTGCATTTTTGGCTGTTGTAATAAAGTCTGGTCTACATATTTGCCCACTGAGGCAGGGAGAGACTGTATGACCAATTAAATATATATAAATATACTACTAATACTACTACTACTAATGAATACACATTTCACTTGTGGATATCTATATTTTTTGTGACTAACAATGCATAACTTTGGTTGCATTTGAACTACCTGAAGATTTTGACTGTGCAATGTTTGACTTGGGAACACAATGAACCAAACAAAACCTTCAGAAGTAAAAATCTTGCAATTTTATTTGCATATAAAGGCAGCTAAATATATCACAATGAAATCTGGAGAAAAAAAAAAGAAAGCAAAAAAACTTTCTCAGGAATGAGACTGTAGCTGAAAGAAAAGCTGAGAAGCATTTACAATGGCAAGAGTTGAAACGACTATTGGCAACATTTTTTTTTTTTGTGCTAGCAAGACTGCATTACACAGTGCAAAAAAAAAGAGAAACAAAAACTATCATATGCAGATATCAAAGGACAACTAAATCTGATTTTGGCAGGTTCAATGAAAGAAAATATATATATAAATAAAAAAACAACCTTTGAGATTGTACATGAAAATAATTTCAACTCGAGTACTCGTTCACTGTATGGAACAATACGCTGTACGAAGTAGGCAACACTGAATGAGCTTCAGAGGAACATTTCATGAAAACAGAAAAGAGCATGTGTGCGCTTTACGCACTTTAAATCATCACTTACAGGCAAAATCATATTCTTCAAGAGGCTTAGAACAAAGACAATTATACTTCGAGATTTTACAGTTTACACACATACATATAGATATACTCATATTTTAAGACATTTTCCAATTTCTATGCAGAATGAGGCGCTCCAGAATACACATGAGTTAAAATGTATCCATGTATTCTCTGCACTTGCAACAAAAAAAAGATAGAAATCCCGTTAGTTTTGGATAAAAACAATAAATATGACGCTTTCTCTTCGCTAGCAGAAAGAAGGGGCTCCAGCTGGGGGAACTTAAAGCTAGTTTAAGGCATTATCCCTGTCAGCTAAAAGAAAGCTTAATTATCCTGAAAAAGAATATACAAAATGAACAATGGCATCCCATACCAACTTTGAATATTGACCAAAAAAGGAGTGACAATTTTACAAATTCACAAAGCTTATTATCATACAGATTTAATTAGATCTTTTCATAAGATTGTTCAGCACTTCCGTACGCGACACCTGCATGATCCCGTCCATCATCAGGAATCTTCCACTGAATCTTTTAGCAAAAGACTGGCGATTCTAAAAGAAACATTCAACTATTTTTTTTTTCCAAAGTATTGTTAGAAAACGTAAAGAGAAAAGGAGAATATGGTGATGCTTGCGGGCATCTCAAGAGTTGGAGGGGTTTGGGAGGTCGAACACGATGGGAGGGTTGGTGGGTTGAAAGCTGACGGTACAGGTAGAGGCGTTGATGAATGTCGTGTACCCGTCTGTCATAATGCCGTAACCTACAGGATATAAGAGACGGAGGAGTCAACATTCATATGCCAAACTTACAGAGAGTTCACCCAAAAATGAAAATTTCCCCTTGATTTACTCTACCTTAAGGCATCCTACGTGAAGATGAATGACGAATGCAATCAGAATTATATTAAAAAAACGTCCTGGCTCTTCTAAGCATTATAATGGCAGTGAATGGGGGTCGGGACCGTAATTTCTAGCTTTCAAATATTAAGCAGCACAACTGTTTTCAACATTATTATTAATAAGAAATGTTTCTTGAGCAGCAAATTAGCATATTAGAGTGATTTCTGAAGGATCATGTGACACTGAAGACTGGAGCAATGATGCTGAAAATACAGCTTTACATCACAGGAATAAATTACATTTACATAAATCCCAACTTTTTAATAGTAGAGTATATTTTAAGCCTGCTTTAGATATTATTTTCAAAGATTCATCAGCTGTGCTCTAGTTTATCATACAGGGATACTGGTCGGCTCAAAAAGATAAAATATACTAGGGATATTGGTAACCAAAAGTGACCTGTGTAACGGTTACATCAAAGCCACACTGCAATATTTCTAGCCTCCTTTCTGTAGTCTTTATTGTGACATCCTTCAACCATGGAAATCACAGGAGTGCATGATGACTCATGTTTTTTATTTATTTATATATAGCAGTGGCAGTTTGTTTTTGTGGTTACTGACCTTCATGAATTCCTCCGAAGACGTGGAGTTTGGGCCGGACTCTCCTCTGGACTGTGTTTAACAGCTCAACACACCCAACTCTTTGCAGCTCCTTCGGTACCCAGTCCCTAAAACCTACACACACACACACACACACACACACACACAAAATCAGTTTCTAATCTCAGAGGAAAAACAGCTCACATTGTGACTCATGTCCAGTATTTGCGCTTTTAACCTAAAGCTTCAAAAATAAGTCAATCAGTTAAAAAACAACTCTAAGGTGTTATTTTACTATCATTGGTATACATTATTGTTTTAGTTAATATTTTGAATGAAATTATATTTTTATATTTTCTGTTATCGTTTTGAGTTAAAACTGTAGTCATTTTGTTGGTGGTTCTCTTTTTATTTGTTTTCTTTTAAATATGTTTTTATTAAGTTTAAAAGTTTGTACTTTAAGCGAATAATAATAATAATAATAATAATTATAAAAATTTCAAGTAATTAAATGTTTTGTTTTTTATGGTTATGTTTTTTTTGTTTTTGTTTAAATTGAAAATAATAACCCTGCTCTGAGGACAGACTTAAGTTAAAGTTTTGGTAATTTTGTTTTATCGTTTTGTCTTTTTTTTATTTAATTTTTCTTTGCTTGTTTAAACAGTTTTTTTTTTTTAAGTTTACATTTGAGCAACTAATACTACAGAAAAAAAAAATATTGCTTTGAAAAATACCTGAAATAAAATATGCCTTTTAATGTTTTATTTTATTTCAGGTAATGCTTATTTTAAGCAATGAAAAATTTGTTTTTATGGTTAAATTGTTAATAAAATGCTCTGATGATAGATATTACTTTATGTAAAAATTGTCACTCTTTCCTTTTCCTATAACTTCATATGACGGGTTTCTTGACGAGCATGACATCAAGCTTCATGCAAAAGCCATTTAATGTATTCTCAAGCATTTGAATAATTGGATGGAACTCCATTAGGATTGGTTAATTGAACTCACCGAGGGGCGGCCCATGGGTCATGAGAATATCGATGCCCTCTGGGATGAGGTTCCACTTATCGAGCAGGGACTGTCCCCTGGGCAGGTTAAAACCCCAGCCATTAAACCACGGCGTCCTGCGGGGAGACACAGAAAAACACATTTATAAGCACTGCACATGCATCCGTCCATGTGGCGGGACAGAGACGTACACACGCCGTTTAAAATGACAGCTGACGGCAGATGTGGAGAAACAATCTTAACCTGTCAAAGTGAGCTTCTTTCCTCCATCCATCCCTGGAGGAGGCTTCAAAGTGTGAAATAAGAAGGGCTTCACTGCAGGCTGACATAATAAATGCAAATTCTACGGGAGACGCAGCCGTAGAGAGCAAACAGCCCCCTCTCCCATGACTGCTATGGATCGATAGCTCAAATAAAGCAACGGGGTTAATGTAGGTAAGGCGCCCAAATGAAATAATGTGAAAAATGAGCCCGTGCTTGTACGTATTTATACATCTATATGTTTGTGTCAAGCTGAGGGTCTGATAGCGATGATAAATTGAGCGTCCATTTGTCCCAGGTCTGGTGAAAAACACTAATCACTGTCTGTGGAAATCATCAGAAAAGGAAGTCTAGCACTCTTTATAGAAAATTACAGACAGCGCAGGACATGTTGCATGATGAAAAGCTTTTAGCAAAGCCCAACAGCGCTACATATTTGGGCTTGCAGTATGATGATTGATATAAGTAAACGGATAGAGATTGTGCAGTGTTTTTTTTTTTGTTTTTTTTTACCATAATAGATTATTTGTGCAGGTGCTGTAATAGTAAGCAGTTTCATGTTATTTACATGATAAAAAAAGAAAAAAACACGGAGCAATGTGAGAAATATTTTACTGAAAATAAATTGTATTTATATAAACAAATGTAAAATATTCATATATGCAATGAAAACATATTATAATCAAGAGTTGGGTATAACGCATGACACAGTAACACATTACTGTATTCTAATTACCGTATTTTCTGGACTATAAGTCGCACTTCTTGTCATAGTTTGGCTGGTCCTGTGACTTACAGTGAGGTGCGACTTATTTATCAAAATTAAATTGACATAAACCGAGAGAAACGAACGAAGAGAAAACATTACCTTCTACAGCCGCCAGAGGGCGCTCTATGCTGCTCACTGCTCCTGTAGTCTACACTGAAAACATAGAGCGCCCTCTCGCGGCTGTAGACGGTAATGTTTTCTCTCGGTTCTTGGTTCTAAATAAATGCGACTTATAGTCCAGTGCGACTTATATATGTTTTTTTCCTCATCATGACGTATTTTTGCATACGGTACTTTTCCTGATAACGCAGTAATGCGTTACATTTTAAATGAATGTAATTTTATTACAGTTACTAATGTGAATAAAATACACCCTTTTCACAATGACGTCAGTTAGCTTCCGCTTTTCCGCAAAGTATACTGCTGTTATGCCTTTACACCAGAGACTTCTCGGGAAAATGTGGGAAAAATTCTGTTAATGTTTACATTGCAATTGTTGTTTTGTGTAGTTGTTCTGCAATAAATAAAGAATATGGGAAAAATTACACAGTCATATTTTTATATTAAAGTACACGTGAACCGGAAGTTGTTTCCGACTTTATTTCAGTGTAGTGACGTATTTCCATTTGAAAGGGAGTATTGAATAGAGGGCATGGTTTTATGTTTGAGCTTCTGTCTCTCGCTTATAGCAAACTAACGGTTGGAGGGGTGCTAATAGTAGTTATATTTCATGTTTCAATGTTGATTCAGATTTCACATATTTTAATCTGGCATTACAGTTTGGGAAACTAGTAAACTAGTAAAATAAGTACAAGTTTATGTCACAATAACAGTATCTATGTCAATATATTTAATATATTAGTTTTTTTTTATTAATAGAAATTATATTATCCCATGATGCATGCTGTAAATTTATGTTAATTAAACAATTTCCATAAGTAGGATGATAAAATTAAGGGAGTTGTTACCAAACAGTTGTACATTTCATAATAGAGTGAAACAGAAAGAGAGAGAAGCAGGAAGGTTGTAGTAGGTGCTATTTTTGACTAATTTACCTCTAGCATTTTTTTTGTATTGAATTTAACTGGGATGTGAAACATCGATAAGGTTTGTTACAGTCAGAGGCCGCCACAGCGACAGCCACGAATGATTATTGAACAGCGGTTGGGCGGAGGGGAGACCTGACACATATAAAACGCTTCCTGTAGTCGTTCAATCTCGATCTCGACGAGTAAAAAGGGATTTTACAGAGGTCTTAAGGTGTTGTTTCTTTAACAAGGAACCAAACTCTGCAAGAAAGTGAACAGATTTATACAAAATTGTCAAGAAATGTGTAGGAAAATGAGTATGTTAAGCTGACAAGGCTGTATTGCGTTACATCCCTGTGGTGAGAACAAGCAGAAATGTGTCTTGGGGGGAGTAAAATTTGACATAACTCATAGTGAACCAGACCATTCTGCGCTGCGGCAGCAATTTGTCACAGACACTGCGCAAAATGGAGCTTTCGTGGAAAAATCCTGTAAAATTGACTTAAAAAAAAAAACTGATGAGGGCACAGCGAGGAACAAAGATAGTTTAGTGTAAATCTAACCTATATCTCATGACCTGAACGGATTTCAAATAATCTTCTCAAATAAATATATTGTCGAGAAAACACAACATTCATTCATACTGTGTAGTGTTTGGTGTGGACGCTGGAAGACCAGACTGCACAATGGCCCTATTGTTAGCGTCTGTGAATGAAATACACCTTCCATGCGAGTGCATTTGTTAACCTCCATAAAGATTAATGACATCCCGGTCATATAAAGGAATGCTTGTTTCCTCAGTGGACCCAAGCACATAGGTCTTATTATACTGTACAGAGGTGCGAGTATGTGTGTGTGTTTTGAGGGGGAGATCTGAGGACGGGATGTGATCCGGCTACACCGCCGCACCAGATTAGATAGTACTCTCACTGGTCCACCATCTGCACAATGTCAGAAACAACCATGTGCACAGTTCTGATGCATACAGATGAATAATGATTGCAATGATTGTTTTTTCATCACTGTGCTCAAAATATAATTTAGTTTTGAAATTGAAAATTAAGTCCACATATAATAATTCCAGTTCTTCAAAAAAAAAAGAAAAAAAAGAAATTAAGATTGAGAGAAGTTTCAACTATGAAAAGTCTCATATAACTATGAAGTAAGATTATGTACTCGGGATAATTTGTTTTGTTATAAAACCATATAAAAAACCATATATATATATATATATATATATATATATATATATATATATATATATATATATATGTGTGTGTGTGTGTGTGTGTGTGTGTGTGTGTGTGTGTGTGTGGTTTTAAGAGCTTTCTATTTAAAATACAAAACAAAATACAAATTAATACAATATACTATACTCGATGATATAATATAATATAGGTCTTACTACAACATTTTGAAAATTGATAAAAATATCTAATTGATTAAAATAATACAAAATAAATACAAAATTATTATTATCTTAAAGCTTCTAATAATAATAATAATAATAGTTGTAGTTGTTGTTATTTTAAGAGCTTTTATTATCTATAACAAATGCATAAATATAATATTAAAATGATAGCATTAAGATCAAGCAGGTCTCGCTTCGAAATGTTGAATACTGATAAAAAATATAAATTTTTAATTGATACAAATAATTAATAATAAGGGTCCATATAATATGATTAGGAAAAGAAAAGCAAATACTGGATAAACTGTTCCTGCACAGTCCTACAGTCTACAGAATAATTATTAGTACTATGACAAATTAATTATAATTCAAAACTTTTAAACGTTTCAAGGTTCAGTACAGAGTGGTATGAAGAATTCATTAGCATGCTATAAAATGATTTTGTAGCGCAAAAAAATATTTATATGCCAACTTCATTTACGCTAATGGTCTTATAGTATGTAATATTACTTACGACATTTAGGCTACATTTACACAGAGAATATAAATACACAGCATTTCTGGAACAGGTGTGACTCTCAAACTGCCCTGTTTACACAATAGCTTACAGAAGTGAATACCCTCAGTCTGTTCTTCAATGTTCTTCAAAAATGAAATATTATTGTCATTAAATATTATATATATTGATCATTGTTTGTCCTCAGATGGCCTTCTGTGTCAACCCCAGTGAGTTCGATCATCACACACAGCCTCTCTGTCTCCTCATATACTGCTCTCTGTTCATGTGTGAGGAACGGATGGAGTATTCTAGCTCCAGCTGTCGGGCAGCAGGACATTACACACCGAGCAATGCAAAGGTCAGAGGCCTGCGAATAAAACAGACAAAACAAACAGCGCTCCTCTGACCCACGCCACAGCATCATGTCTTCCTAAAGGTTTACCTCCTCCACCATTACAAAGGAAAGTCCATAGAGCTTATGAACACAAACTTCCACCCACACTCAGCAAGAGCTCCTGCTTGAACCGTTTACACTGTTAAAAAGTGCACCAGACTTTGCGGTCTGACCCAGCCATGGCCTAAGAAACTGCCGGCAGAATGGGAAAAGAGTCTTTCTCCTCAGTGCATCAGTGAATTAAAGGTACAATGCTTTGATTCCTGCAGGGTGGGTCGCTCGTGTTATGGATTACAGTGTGTTATGAAAGGGTAGAGTTCAGGTCAGGGGAGAAATCTGCCTTCCTCTGGTAAGACAGTCTGATGTTATTCAGAGAATCTGTGTTTTATAGACTCGGAGGTGAATGTGGGAGCTTGTATTCACACGATGCACGCAGGTTCATGTGGCTTGTGTTCGGCCGAGTGGAGCACTGCATTAAGATCAGAAACCTAAGTGTGATATACATCGGACACACCATTAATCTGCTTCAGATGACAAACAACGGAAGAGCTTCGGGAAGAGAACAGTGGTAGTGTTGGACAGGAGAGAAAGAAGAAAGAAGAGAAAGAAAGAAGGGTAATGTGTACCGAAGATAGAATGAGATGGAGATGGAGGCCGACAAAAGGGAAGAGATGACTAAAGCAAGAAGGAAGCAAGGAAGAAATTAATAAGAGAAGAGGTAGATTAATAATGGAATGAAAGTAGGAAGAATGATAAAAGAAAAAAGGGTGAGAGCATGAAAAGAGTTGGAGAAAGAAAGGAAAGAGGAAGAGAATGTCGAAAAGGAGCAAAGGAAAAAAGAGGAAGAGAAAGAACAGAAGAAGGGAGGAGGAAGAATGAACAAGGAGGAAAACAAAAACAAGAAAGATGGAAGAGAGAAAGGAAAGCAGAAAGTAAGGAAGAAGTAGTAGTAAGGAACGATGGAAGGACCAAGAGAAAGAAGAAAAGAATGAAAAAGGAAGGGACAAAGGAAGGGAGAAAATAAGGAAAGAAGGAAGATAGTGGGGTTGAAAAAAAGGTGATAGGAAAGGTGCGAAAGTAAAAGGATGAAAGGAGGAAAAGAGAGGGAGAAAATGAGGAAAGGAGAGGGAAGAAAGGAAAGAGGAAAACAAGGAAGGAAGAAAGAAATAAATAAGAAATTAAGAACAAGACGACGGAAGGAAGTATAAAATTAACAATAGGTGGGAAGGAAGAAAAACAAAGAGAAGGTGGAAAAAAGTGTCAGGAACAGGAATAAAACAACGAAAAGGAAGAAGATAGAAGGAGAGGAAGGACAGAAGAAAGAAAGAAAGAAAGAAAGAGATACCGGAGCAATCAATTAAAAAATAAAAAAATTGAAAAAAAGGAAAAGCAAAAGGTGGGAAAGCATGAGAGCAGCTGCAGGAAGTGTGAGGAAGTGAAAGACGGGTCATGTGACAGTGATCCAGCACAGAGCAGTCTCCAGAGAGAGCTCCATTCATCTGCTCCCTCACCTCACTGTCACTGCAGCACACAGCTCAACTAATGATTCTGCTGTCAAACGCAATGAAGGGTTGGATGTTAATAGGGCTTTTATTTGTCCCGAGGGGGGGCGACCCGACTGGACAGTATATGTATCTATCCCCACACACGTGTAATGCCCTGTTTCAAAGCACTCATCTTCATTTTATAAAGCACCCAGAGTCCCACTGTAATGATACCCAATGCACCGCACCCTGATAAATGACCCCTCGGCCCAAGGCCACTCGCAGGTTAACCTAGGGGAGGAGACGTGGGGCACTAATAGTGGGGTCTTTCTCCGTTTGGGATGCTGATAACGACCTGTGTAGGACTGTAATGGATGGATGCGGGCAGAGGGCGAGGGAACGACAGAGTTTATAGAAGTCCTGGAGGACAACAGGAGTGCAGAGGGATAGATGTTTAACCGTGGGGCACTAAGACGTCGCAGTCCTCAGGGAGAGAGCGGGACACTAAATAATAAACCCTAAACATAAATTAAATTGCTATTTTGTTTACAATAAAATTAAAACAGCAATTTCCAATTTCTCTCCAATTTTATAGACCCCTAGGGGGTCTATAAAAAACAATGTCTAAAGATGACAGAAATGAGTTTTTATATGAATAAAATTATACTTAATTTAAATATGGAAAACAAAATAAAATAAACCTGATTTCAAATTTTTAGATACAATTGTTTGCTTTAGAGTTATAAAATGGTTGCTCAGTTTAAACAGTGGAGTGACAAGCTAAACTTAAAACCAAATTAAAACCACTTAAAACCACTTAACCACTCATCATATTAAAATTATTGCATGAATATAAATAAATATAAAAGACAAAAGGTGACAATAAAAATAATACAAAATACTACTATATTATAAAACTTAAAGTAAAAAAGAAAAGTGTTAATATTTATAATTTTTACATTTGATATTGTTACTTTTAAGATCTAAAAATATTTCAATAAGACTTAAAATATTTTTTATTTATTTATGGTTTATACATGTATATTATATTATATTTTGTTGTTTATAAAATATGTATATATATATATATATATATATATACACACACACTGAAAATTTACATTTAACAAAATGTAAAAATTAGGGCTGTCAAATGATTAAAAATTTTAATCAAATTAATCAGAATTTTCAGTGGATTAATCATGATTAATCACTATTTGCAATTACACCTGAATCCTAACCATTTTTTTTTTCTGAAATGCATACCAAAAGATAATTAACAGGACACAGATACATAATTTTCATGTATTGATTCATCAATATGTGGTTCTTTTTTTCTGAATTTCAAAAGTTTAACATTTACTTAATCAGATTTACCTGAGCACTATATCAAACCATGCCATTTAACTACAGATAGTGTAAGAGTTTTAGGTGAACCAGTGGTTAAATATAGCCACATATCTATGAAATTATGCATAGAGAAACTCGAAAGAATGAACTCAGAAACACAAACATGCGCCCTCTGCACTCCGGGCACTCTTGTTTTTGGGAGGTGTTCATTTGCTCTGCCACAATACTTTAGGATCGATATTTACACGTTATGAAGGCTTCAAGTGCCAGTAAAACCAAGTAAAAATGCAAATGCTTTTCCAAACAGCTGTAATTTTCGCTGTATTGCATGTAGGCGTTCTGCGCATGCGCGGTGTGAAACACAGGTCGCTATAACAGGAAGAAGCTCCAGCGTATCAACTACCAAAGTCTTCTCTGTTTATCGAGCTTGGCATGAATGTATTTGAGAGTAACTGGGGTAAAACCTTAAGCTTCTTCTGTGTTTTCGTCGCGGCGCTGGCCGCAGTTTTTTACTATCTTGAGAATTCAGAGATCGACGAGACTTTCCTGACCTGAATAATTTGTCACACTGCGCATGCGTGAAATGCGTTAAAAAATTTGACATAATTAACGACAAACAACTAATTAACGTCGTTAACGCGCTATTTTTGACAGCCCTAGTAAAAATAAATAAATAAATGAATATATATATATATATATATATATATATATAAAAAAAATCGGATGACGTAAGACAGACGTAAATACCAGGTGCAATCACAGTCTTTGTAACATGATCTCCAAATTCACTGTGTTTTACAGTGTCAACTACATGTCTTAACATTTCAGAAACTGAGGTGATGAAAGGTACAATCACTCTTACAAAAGAAAGGAAATTGAACAAGTGAACAATACAGGAACTGAACAAGAAAAACATATGCATTTTTTACTCTAAAAATACCGGTTGTGGGTTTTCGGGAGAGGTGAAAGAAAGAACAGCATCAGACATGACCCAACTGTAGTTTTCATTAAAAAAAAAAATATGGCTCATTAAAACACATCCGACACATACACGTGTGTGCGAGCACACACACACACACACACACACACACACACACATCCCCCGAGAGCTCCTCCTGCAGAGCGCCATGAAGGATTAAAGCAGGCATCAAAGGGCACAGTGCACCAGTGAAATATTCAGCAGTCTCTGTGGGAAGTGGGAGCTCCGGTGCATGTGTGTCTTGAACACGCACACAAACGTCAAAGCTGAGGGATTCAGTACCTGAACCCTGTACAGAGAAAGTGTCAGGCACATATTAAATATTTAACTAGCTCAACAGCGCTGGAAATGACTTCACACTACACATATGAACTCCACAGCTGAAGTGAGAGATGCAAAAAAAAAAGAGAAAAAGCTCACGAGATAAAAAGGTGTACGATCTACAGCAGAGTTATTGGAGTAATTAATGATCATTCAGGAGGGAAAACAGTCTGTGCTGAACATAAAATAAAAGATAAATAAATAAAAACAGCTCGAAAACATGCAGTGAATAATTTCTAAGTGAACCTCATCAAATATCACATTTCAAAAATATTAAAAACAAAACAATGGCCAAAAAGGTCCAGCACACTCCAGTAGGGTGCAATATTTAGCAAAATGTACTTGTTTTTCCAATATCAAAGAAATGCCATTTTTTATTTTATATGTAAAGTTTTTGCAATAAAGTTTTGCAATCAACAGAGATGTATATATCTTTTTATATATTTCCCTATTTTACTTACTAAAAGAGAAAACAAGGAATTATATATAGAAACGATGCTACAATACATTTATATTATTTTGATAGACAAATATCATGAGAATATTTTCCACCTAAATTCCCATGACCATAAGAACATTTTATTTAAAATATAAAATAATAATTAAAAAATGTATATATTTTTACATTAAAGCCATACAAATCTCACTTATTACTTTTTATTATTAACTTTCTTTAATTTCTTTTTGAATCAGCATCATTTAGAGGCAGTTCATGAAACACCACCATATTTTGTTTTATTAAGGTAATGACAATTTGAGAGGAAAATGT
The DNA here is from genome assembly GCF_003368295.1 of Carassius auratus. Taxonomy (NCBI): domain Eukaryota; kingdom Metazoa; phylum Chordata; class Actinopteri; order Cypriniformes; family Cyprinidae; genus Carassius; species Carassius auratus. The sequence continues at coordinate 26,174,633 of NC_039274.1, forward strand.
GCCTTAACTAAATTCGAGTAACCAATTTTTATACAAGGAGGGAAACATATTGTGCAGTGCAATATAAAGGACGGTTCAAGAGCACACGGGTAGATAAATGTCTAAACGTGCCAGAGAGAACATGTGTGTGTGCGTGTGAATACACAGACTGTATGTTTTTCGGGTCACATAACAAAGAGCAAGTGTGCTCTTTCCAAGCCTGTACGCTTCCCTCTCGCTCCTTTTCTTCCCTCTTGGCAGGTATAAAAAGCCTCGCGGAAAAGAAAATGAAGACCTGTGCATTCACACATCAGCGCAGGATGACGTGACTTTGAAATATGGATCATTTCAGGAAGCTAAAGAGTAATGAGAGCCCTCTCTGATAGACAGATGGAGAGACACAGCTAGCCCCATTCACCCACCTCAACCCTATTCACACACTAAAGCCCTTTCACACACACAAAAGAGCCACCGAGAGCCCGGACTACGCTCTGTTTAACCAAAGGAGGGCCAGAGGTGCGGTAAGGTTACCTGACCCACCACACGTGATCCACAGAAAAAGGTGGAGATCTGGAGGTTTTTACAAACTTGATGTTGATCATGGTTAGTTTACAATGTGAACCTTTTATCTGAGCAACTTACAGTATACTTACAATACAAGGACACACACCCTGGAGCACTCTGGGGTCAAGTGTCATGCTCCTTTTACAAAAAATGTATCACATCCCATGATGTCTTTTAAATAACACATGATCTGAACAGCTCTGCTTTCTAAATCGGACTGTCAAATAAATAAATAATGCAAAAAACACAACTGTTTTCTACATCGATGGTAATAAGAAATGTTTCCTGAGCACCAAATCATTATAATACATTGACTTCTGAAGGATCCTGTGACACTGAAGACTGGAGTAATGATACTGAATATTCAGCTTTAAATCACAGGTATGAATTAAATTTTAAAATACATTTAAATAGAAAAAAGTTTAAATTGAAACAATTTTCAATATATTACTGTTTTAATGTACATTTTTTAATGCAGCTTTTGTGAGCATAAGACATTTCTAGAGAACAATTAAAATCTAAACACAAACTTTTGAAGTGCATAATTTTATACAAAATATAATAATCATGTCCTCTAACCTGTACATAAATTCTGAAATAAAGAAACTGAATAAGTGTAATGTACTTTCAGTACCTTTTAATATAGTAGTACACAATGCAACCCTAAATTAACTTACATTTATAAATGTCACAAAAACATTTGCTGAATGTCGTTCTAACATTCAACAGGGAATGTTTTAAGAGGCATATTGCAAATATTTTCCACCATTTTTTCCATTACTCGCACATTGAACAGACGCCTGTTCTGTGTATGTGTACTAACAGAGCTACGGTACGGAAACTGCGGTTACTTTGCTAAATGTTGTACGGGTCAGTAGCACATTGGTGTTTCATTGGTTGCAGGGTTGAAACTTGCAACCCCAGGCCATAACATTTTATAGACTGTAGATGTTAAATCAACAGCATGAAAGAAACCATAACTGTCTGATTCTTTCCAGAGTGAAGCTTAAGCGTGATGCTTTTCACAGTGATTTTTTTTTTTCTATGTACATATTTCAAATATTCGAAAGAAAAACATTCACTTGTCCTTCAAAGAGAAAAGAGATATGTAATAAAGATGTGCAACACTGGAACCCACCCAAAAGGATCAGGCTCGGTTATAAAATATTGATGTTTTATCGAACAACTTAAATCTGACGTTAACATAAATCTTCAGAAGCAGACAAGGTCTCTGAATGCATTGTTCCAATCGTGGAAATGTTTCAGGAAGACTTAGGAAAGAGGCCAATAAAACTCCCTATTTTCATTCTCCTACTGTAAGCCAAAGATCAAAAAGAGGCGGATGAAAAAAAGATTATAGAGGAAGATGAGAAAGAGAGCAACTCACAGGCTGTACCAATTAGCATTTGGCATCTGCTTCCCTTTATCGACCTGAGCTTGTGTACTCTACCTCCTTCACTATACCAGCGCGAGTTACTATTCAGAGCAGATTCAGAAACACACAAATGAGAAGCGAACAAACCTACACCGCTGAAAAACAGCATAGAAAGTAATATATTTTTCTAAGAAAGTTCAGAGTGTCAAATCAAAGACTGAGAGAACAAGAGAGAAAAGACAAAAGAGGCCATGTTTGTTCAACTAGCTTAAATGCAACTGCTGTTATAATGGAAATGTAGTGCTATTTATAATGCTTACAAAGAGCATTACAACTCAAAGAGAGAAAGAGTAATTAATACTTTTATTCAGAAAGAACACATCAAGGACGACAGTAAAGACACTTATAATGTTACAAAAGTTTAAAATGTATGCAAACAAATCCTTTAAAAAATTAAATAAAACCGCATCATGGTTTTCACAACATGCCATCACATGAATATATTACAGAG
>NC_039274.1:27077161-27204661 GCF_003368295.1 Carassius auratus
GGGATGAGACTCAAAAGAAGTTAGAGAAAGCGGAAAAGAGAACATTATGAGTGATGATAAGAAATGAAGACCTACTGGTATGAAGGAATAGGGGGAATGGCAGCTATAGATAGAAATGTTTCCATATAAACGAAGCAGCACAACTGTTTTCAAGATTGATAATAGGAAGAAATTATTCTTCTGTAACAGATTGCTCTATATATATATATATATATATATATATATATATATATATATATATATATATATATATATATATATATATATATATATATATATATATATATATATATATATAAATAATATAATAAAAAATGAACTTTTGTAAAATTGTATTGGCACAACCTTCATTAAATGCTTTGGTTGACCATTGCTGTTTTCCACAATGTTGAATTTTTTTTGGCCTTGTGGTATCAAAGGAAACTGTTAGTTAACTTATCCGTTGTTTTCCAGTGTGGTTTCATGCTGCTGCACTTTTTCTAACCAAAAGCTGTAAATGTGGTGCAACTTTTTTTTGTTGTTGATGTTACTGTCACCAGTGTCATCGAGTTTCTTTGAAACTTCTCGCTTAAGTCGTCTTCTCCGTATTCATGCTCTCACACTTGCCCTTGTCCTTGTTTAGTTTCGAAGTGGTTGCTGGCGTATCTTAAGGTCAGACTCATTACAAGATAAATTATGCCATTAAACTGTGTTTTCACAGCGCTCCCTTTCATTGTTGATTCTCAAAGAAAAAATGTAGGAGCAAAATGCTTTAACAATTTCATTTGTGTTTGATTTGACTGCTTTACATTAAAAAAGAGGTGATTTGGAAGTGAGTATAGATAAGCTTTTTCATGAGTGGTGCTTGATTTGTATGTATGTAATTGTTTTTATAATGTCATTTATATAATAAGAGTCGCTGCATATACCATTTACAGCTAGAATATATTAGTGTGATATTTTTCAGTATTTCTACAGGTCTTAAAAAGTCTTATCTACAAATTAAGGCTTAAGGTCCTAAATTCATAAAGTTATTAAATGTTGCATGCACTGCAAAAAGTATTATCCTCCTCCAATATTTGTGTCTTGTTTTGCAGTGCAAATATATAAACATTCTTAAATCAAGCTGCATTTATTTATTATGGTTTCTTATTAATTAAGACACTACTCTTAAGACTTCTTATCTTTTGCCAATTTGCTTCTGAACTAAATGTATATTAATTTAAGAATCTATAGACATTTGCACTGGAAAACAAGATTAGGAACTAGGATACTTGGGAACATCACTTTTTTTTGCTTTGTGATCAAAAGACTATTTTTATTAAACTAGTTAAATAGTAATAGAGAATGTTTAGAAGCTAATTGTCTCTTCCCTAGACATTTACTTTTAGAGAAGATTGCGTTGCCTTCAATTTGGTACTTAAACTTTCTTGACTTGGTCTATAAAGGTCTTAAAGTCTTCTTCCGTTGTCCTTCATAAAACCTGTAGAAACCCTGTTTTTGTATTAGGCCTAGTATTTCTTCTTTTATTCTCATCCTTTGTCAATGCTGTCAGTATAGATTTTGGAAGCTGACAGAAAAATATCCGGATAGCGGCTGGTGAATTGGTCTGGATGATTGTATTAAATCTTTATGGATAAATTGGACTGATGCATGACCGTGATGCACATCCATAGAGACTGATTTCAGTTTTAGAGACTTAATTGCTCCATTTGCTCCGTTAGTCAGATGGATTGTTCCCCTGATTTGTGTAATTGCTCTTGAAGTGATCACTTATTTAGTCTGCCCATTACTCGCACATTTCCCACAGTAAACATCTGTGTTTCCTAGCTTATCTACAGCTTGCTGTTTCCATTGTATTATCTAGTTAAAGTTTCAACTACTGAACGTGTGCTTGCCTCCATTAAAAATAAGATAGCAAGGGACGTTAATGGTAGTTTGAAGGTGATGCAAGGTGGAGGCTAATTTTAGATAATGGCTCTAATTTGTGTGGGAAACTGCTGGTCAGTGCCGTGTCATCTGGTCTAAACAATGGGTCAGACACTGAGCTCCGATTGCAATGTTGAGTAATGCTCTTTACATGCCATTATTATGTTGTTATTGCATGTTATTACCACAGCATCTTGGCTAATGCTCATGTAAATATCTTAAATGCAATATTTACAACAACCTTTTAATAACAGGTCATAGTCTTTGATCATAGTTGCTAGATCTCAAGCTTGGATAGACTGTTTCTCCAATAGCAGTCAATGGAAAAAAAAAAAATATATAATATAATATATATATTTCCTTATTTTATTTCAATTTTATTTTAACTTTCGTATTTAATTTTCAGTTGTTTAATCATGTTCTGTTTTTATTGTTTTCATTTTCCTATTATTTCTTTAACATCTTATTTTATTTTATCTTTAATTTATCTTGTTTTATTTTTTATAAAAAAATGACAATTCATCATGAATTAAATTAATATAATCAAATTATATATATATATATATATATATATATATATATATATATATATATATATTAAAAATAAAAATGAAATCCTAATGGTTATTAATGGTTATAAAAGTAATAATTAGCTGGGTTGCAATTATATTTTTTTTGTTAATTTTGAAAATTAAATCAATTTCACACAAACTGAATTTTTAGAGCTTTAATTTTTCTTAGTCACCTTTTGTAATCTGCTTGACGTGCTCAAAACTGCTGATTTTCATGTTAGAATAATTTAGTTAATTTGTCTTTTAGTGCTCACTATGAAATGTGCCTTTTAATGAATTAAAAGCAATGGGACGCCAATCTGTAGCCCATTTGTGTTCAGTCTCTTAATAAGGCAAATCATGCAGGGTTGCATGCACAACTAACTGTTATGTTTTTGGTAATTAAAGTTAAGTACAAATATTTCTTCTGGTGTATTCTGCTCTGAAGAGTAGAGTTGGAATGCTTCCAGACATAAGAAACAGATTTTCCAAAGGCATGCCAATGGTTTAACCAGCACTGATATAATTTTCAGATGTGGTTAAGTTTTAGTGTAGATATACGTTTTTTCTTCTTCTCCATATGCCTTTCCTCTCGCATGTTTCCAGGCAGTTGAGATGGTTGTCTGATGGTGGTTTGATATAACACGGCCTGCATGTCTCCATCTGTGCTCCCTTGTGACCTGGAGCTGCTGGATTCAGGCCCGTCTGAGATTGATGCTCATCTTTTTAGGCCCCTTATCTAACACAATACACCCATACCCATTCCTAGTCTATTTCCCTTTGACTAACAAAGCTCTCAGAGCTCTGAATGTGTTTGTTACCCATCCCTCTTTTGCTTTCTCTCCTTTCGATCGCTTCTTGTGTTATTTTCTGTCATCATTGTTCACTCGTTAACTACCGAATGTGCCGGTATCTCGCTAGCCATTCAATAAATGTATCATCTCTTCTTCAGTCTGCCATCTCTTTGGCTCTTTGCTTTTTTTTTAAGGTTTGTATTTTTAACCTTCTGTGTTTGAAGCTTTGAGTGTTTTGTATTTACAGGGTCACCAGTTGTCAAATCTGTTTGACAAGGGCTTATTGCCTCCTTGGCTTTGTTTGGGTGAAGATGTTTGCATCAACATGCTGTAATCCGGCCTGTATACTGAGGATGTCATGTAGAGATGTTGTCCTCGATCTTTCCTGACAGGGGTTTCTGTTACATGTTACCACCCTTCGAATAAAGAATGGCTTTATTATGGCTGTTACAGTGAGCCTTGTGAAAGATGTTTTGTACCTTTGAATTTAAAGCTTAACTATGTAGTTCAGCTTTGGGTTGGTCTGTATTTATTTTACTGCTGGTTAATTAACCGAAGGCTTCTTTAAACCTGCTGGTTAATTCAATTTTTCAGGTCTTGTGAATGAGCATGTGTCTGGTGTGACCAGCTGTTGTGATGTCTGGTAGGTCTTTGCCTTTCTATAGCGTGACTGCGTGAACTCTGGCTCACTCCAGACATTGTAGCTTTCATCAAATGAAGAGAGAAATCTGTGCTTCTGGTCCCCTGGATGATCTTGTGTGATTGTGCAGTTGGCTGACAGTAGATCGACTCATTCAGTATTACGTGTACTTGAGGCTATTGTACATGCACAGCTGTCTGTGTTTCTCTTTCTGTCAATATTTTTTCCATCTGTATCATTAAGGTCATGCCTGGGTCAACAGCTGGGCTCTGTAACAATGATCTCATGAGTCTCATTTGCTTTCATTTAAATTTTGCGTTACAGCATAAGCTAGCAAATTTGTGAGCATACAAAGAAATGAATTCATAGTTAATAATTTTTTTTTTTTTTAAGGACTTTTTTTTTTTATGAGTAGGTGCATGTTTGTGTAATATGTGCACACACAAACACACACACACACACACACACACACAGTGAAAGTTGAAAGGTTTTACTTACTAACTAAATGTTGCCTTATCTTTTTCCCATAGGTATTTGGAGATTATTATCACTTCAGGCACCGCAGGGTTGTGAAGAGGTCTTTATCAGAGCACAGAGGAACGCACATTCAACTGCACACAGAACCTCAGGTATGTGTGAAATGTAGAATCCAGATCTGCCTCAGAACAGCCCTTTCAGGTATAGTGCTGCACGATTAATCTAATGCGATTTATCATGCGCATCTTGTCAGTAAAGCCGGTTCTGTTATCAGTAATAAATCTCCATCAACCTGCTTTCAGATGGAGCAGCATTTACTACACAGAGCCGTAGTTCACTGACAAGTTACGCAAAAATATTGCGGAAGATAGAATCGTACGATTATTAAACCGAAGAAATCATTCGCAGTGATGACAGCTGTTTGTGTAGAGCTTCCCGGTGAACTACGGATCTGTGTAGAAAATGGCGTTCCATCTGAAAGCACATGAAAAAAAAAAACACATTTAATAACGTTTTTACCGTGAACCAACGTAACAACAGCTGAGTGTTGGCATCTTATTCTTAAACCAAATAAAGCACAAAATGTTTCATAGTATTCTAAGTGGTGATAACTTCTGTCGATTAGCAATGCATTATTATATAGTTTATTATAATTTAAATTATAATAAGACAAACAACGAAAAGACACATTGTCGTAGCCGTGTGTTTATTAGTCATGACAAATCAATAAAAGCGGTTAAATCTTCTGTTTATTCAGCTGCAGCGATAGGAATTTCCTGGGTTTCTTCTTTGGGGCATATTTGGATTTTTAGCATGAGAGCGCCCTCTGGCCTTCGGATGGAGATTTACTGCTGATCACAGAACCGTGCTTCATTGAAAGATACACATGACGATCACGCTTTTGTCTAATCGCGAATACGATTTCATTTCGATTTATCGTGCAGCCCTACTTTCCAGACATTTTTTTCCGCAACAAACTCAAAGGTTATTTTGGCAAATCTTGACTAAATGAGAGTTAAAAATCCTTGGAATTTCATACTAATAATAGCTGCCTAAAGGCTAATTTTTTTTTTGTTGACACTTTATGCACAAAATAATATTATTTCGAAACCCAGAGATTTGCATTATTTGGAGCATGAGATGTATATCTAATTTATTTTTTTCAATTTATGCACAAAACAATCTTCTGTTGACACTTCATCTTGCTTACTAATTTAACCATTTTATTTTTAGATTACATGATTACCTTTTTGGTTCGTAAACTAGCCGAGCTCCCTCTGAGTGGCAACTTATGCGCATGTTTACAATCCTATTACCCATTTTATAGTTTTATAAGCTTGTCTTTTTAAATTTGATTTAAAATTTTGTTAGTTTTAGTTGCTAGAAAATAAATGTCTGTATTCATGTCACAAATCGTAATGAAAGGGTTGCAAAAATTGCAGACCTCATGTAAAATTAATAGAAAACAAAACATTCACTTAATATTTAGTTTGACCTTCCTCGAGTTTGTAAATCAACATTTTATGAAGGTTATAAACAGTTTTTCATCAAAGCACTAATCACATCCTTTAGTGATCTTGTAAGTGTCTGCTCCTAATTTGTACCTTATTCATGGAAAGTGCCTTGAAGCAAGTGAAGTTTGTTAAAGCAAGCAAGTTATTTGTATTGTGCTGATTTATGACACTTTTTGGGTTACATGACTGTTTTTTGCAATATACCTTTTTCAATTTCAGCTAAAAGGAGACAGCATGACTTCGGACATTTGTTAGTGCTACTTTTTCAGAGATTTTAGCAGAGGTGTTTGTGTTGGACATCATAGGAGATAATGTTTGTATGTGTTCATTTTAATTGTTGGGGAAAACTGGTTAATTTTAAGCTTTTTAAACTATTTTCATCTTCCCGGATGCAACCAGTCACAAGGCTTAAAAGTTATTAGAGGTGCAACAGCGCGTTCTTATGTTTTCGATGCAGAAATGTCTTTTTATTAGTGTTTGTAACTCAATGGGGTTGAAATGAAACTGTGATACAAACGGAAGCTGTGTGTTGCCTGTCTCCACTCTTCTCCTTCCACTCTGCAGTGCACCACCCCCACTTTTGTAGCATTTTTCTAAATTGTGGTGAGCTAATCGTTGCTGAAACAAGTGGTTTCATGCCCCTTTAAGTTTCTCTGCTTCTTCAAAGACCTCGTTTCTTCAGGGACTCCAACTAAAGACCCCACCACTGTTGGGAAAGTAATGAAGCACAAAGTCGTTCATCTTTATTATTTCATACGACACTCGGCAGCACTCTCTCCTGTATATTTTTTTCCTTCCTTTCCTCTAAAGGATTGAAGGGATGCAGACATTTTCTGTTTGTCCAGAGATTGTTTCTAGAAGCTTTGTTGCTTATGTTCGGATGTTGGACTCTTCTCCTCTGATCGTTATTTTGTATCTTTGAGTTCTCCTTAGTTTCCTCCCCTGTGCTCTTATGAACACCAAATAAAACCCTTTCAGTTTCTCGTCACAGGTTTGAAATCCAAGTTTTTAAAATTTGCGGTTCTCGCTGTGTTGACCTGACATCTGCATTTATTATCACTGCAGTCTAAGTATTTGTTGCTCTGAGTTCTGAGTGGTGTGAAACACAAACACCAAAGGACCGCTAGAATCCCTCTTAATGGAAATCATCAGCTGGACCTATATAGTCCATTACTCACTTTCTAGAGGGGGTTAAAAAGTCCATCTTGTAACATGGCTGCAGCGCCATGCTCCACTAGTGTGAATTGCCTCAAGATGAAAAAAAAAACGCTACATTGTCTGGTGTTCAGGAGTGGTGAGGTGTGTGAATAATGAATCTACATGGGTGCCAACACAATGGTGGAGAGTCGTCGCACAGAGCCCGGTTTGACTCATTTGTCCATTTTGTCAAACTTTTACGGAAAGTTGCTTTTATTTGCAAAATTAATAAAAACATTTAAATCTTTAACTTGTCATTTTTGCTTACTATTGTATTCTAGCTGGTGCATATTTTTATATTTTGAAAAAATTGATTTCTTCTAGCCTGTACTTTGCTCTTGCTAGTGCGACCTTGCTTTGCCTTTTTAAAATTTCTCATATGTCAGTTGCTTTTCATAAAACTATGATGATTTTGTTTTTGTGGCTATTAACACCCACTCGCCAAGTGAACAACACCCTTTGATTCTTCAAACTGTCATAATTAGGCAAACTGAAAATCAGGAGACTCTGAATGTGAGCTGTAGAACGGTCCAATTAAAATTCTATCTGCGTGTTTAAAATCAAAATGCAAATAAGAATGCAAAAACTGTGCATTCAGATTTAATGTAGCAAGCACTAGCAAACATTTTATTAAAATATACTGTTGATAAAAAATTTTAAAGGACAGTTTGAGTCCTAAATAACCAATTAATAGACAATATTGTAATTGTACCACTTGCTGTATGATGTAACCACAACTGCAAAGGAATCCCACAAGTAGTGTTGTCACGATACCAAAATTGTTTCAATACCGATACCTAGTCAAGAATTGCGTTTTCGATACTTTTTCTGAAAAGGGAAAATTCACTCAAATATCATTGCTGTGCTTTATTTTAAAACCGGGATAACATTCTAATCATATAACACACTAATAAATGAACATATGAACAGCAGATATATTAAACATTTGAACAAAATATGAAATCTAAAAATATTAAAAAAATTAGACCAATGACATTCAAGGTAAAGAAGGAATAAATTTAGCAGCATTATCTCAGTTATCATAAAAAACATGAGTAATACATTTATCAAATAAAAAAATTTAAGCAATGGCATTCAAGTAAAAAAACAAAACAAATACAATTTAGCAGCAATATCTCAGATATTGTAACTTATTCTGTCAGTTGTGCAACCTTTTCTTTCAGAGGAGAAAACTCAGCCAGTGAGCTTTAATGAGCGTCATCTTTTTCCACCAGTCATGGACTGGCGGACACAGTATCACTTGTGCTCGCACATGCAGCCTAGTGGATCCCAATTTTATTAAATTATTTGGCCCGCCCCAGCCCGCAAATAAAGTAAATTTCTTTTCCCACCCCGAACCGCGCATCGGGGACATCACGGAAGATACGTAGTTACTTAGACCTTAGTTTTGTAACCTTATCAAAGAAACTAATAAAATATGAAAATATATATTCCAAATATTTAATATAGGCTATATGAAATTGCACTAGTGATGGTCCGTCTGTGAACTAATCTTTAAGGTGAACGAATCGTTCTCGTTCAGGTAATCCACTGACTCATTTCTCATTCACTGAAGTTCCTCCCTACACAGCAGTGCACGAGCGGAGAAGCACGAGCAGGGCGCTATTAGCAGCACATGCGCAGCTCGTGAACAGCTCTGTGAAAGGTTTCATCCTGTCAAAGAATTACTTAAGATGTGACGGAGCATGTGATTTGTTGAATGTCGTGAAACCCATACGCCCTAACAATTAATGTTATGCAAGAAAACCTTGTGCTTTGTTCATCTGAACAACTTATTTAAACTATTTAATGCGATTATGCACACATTTTAGAAAAGCCAAATCAGTTTAGTAAAGCCACTAATGCGTGAGGAGAAAAAACAGACGTCCATAGGGAGGCACTGGAAGTGTGCTTTACACACACACCGACATAATACGTCTCTTACAAATCTGTAACGCAGTCATTCTTTGAAGTATTGAAACTAATAAATTTAGGAATCGTGACGTTTTTATTTTCCAAGAATCGCGATACTTTTGAAGTATCGGTGTATCGTGCAACACTACCCACAAGGGTCGTCAATTTGAACCAGTAAACTGAAGCGCTTTACTAGCAGTTGAATTAATTCCTCCGAAATCATCCTGTACCCTTAAGAAGTTAATTAGACAAATACACAACATAAACATAACTTGTTTCTGCACAAAATGATACAAATGCATCATGAAACTAACTGTAATGATCACACTGTGATCTTTTCATAAAACTATACACTGAAACGTTACCATTAATTACTAAATCCTTATAACAGTAGTGTGCTCTTTTCTAACATTAGTGTTTCATGAGATCAGGGTTTCAAAACTAGAGCAGTTTTGGTTGATTTATGTTTGAATTATAAATTGCCTGAATGTTTTGGTTTTCGTAATGCCCATCAACTAAAATAATATTCAGTGCAATATAATTATAACATGCAATGCTATCTAAATCGAAATAAAGTAGATTAAATTGAATAATTAATAATAATTTGAAAAAAATCTAAATTTAAAGAATGTTTTCATCAAAAGGCAAACTAGGACTAAATAACAGCGTTTATCCCTGAACCTGACCTCAGTATTTGATTTGTATAATTTTAGGCCTTTTTGGTTAATAAGTGCACTTTAAAAAAGCCTTTTTTTTGTGTGGACAAAATCTTGTATTCAATTGTGTTTTAACCTAACTGAAATGTCCTTTTTTTTAAAAATCTGGATTTAATGGAAATATTTCAGTGAAAAATTCAAATTTCACACAAGTTTCTCAGCCCTAAATTGATGGCCCTTGTGGGATTCCTTTTCAGTTGTGGTCGCATCATATTTCTACTCATTTAGATGAAAAGATTGACCTCTGTTTAACTTTGCAGCATCATCATTCGTCATGGTCGCTCAGATGGCTGCAGAAGGTCGTTTAAAATGACTGACTTTTTGATGATACAAATGGCTATTACTGTAAAACCGCTCCTAATGAAATGAAGCCTGGAGTCGTGAGATGTTGCCATTGTAAAGTGTGTTGGGTCCGGTTTCCTGAACTCTCAGCATGTCTCAGTGGCATTTCCCCTGACTGCCCTGCTCCGCTTCCTGTTGTTGAATTCTTTCTCCCGCTTCAGCTTCAGAAAGAGCAACCTTTGAGCTCTGTTTTATCAAGAACAATAGTGACTATTGGCAAATTACTTTTATGCTATGCAGTCTTCATGCATTCTTTTGCCTTGATTTTTCTAATAAACATGCATGGAAATTTCACATGATTCTATATGTCATGTAATGCTCTTAAATGATATAAACCAATAAATTAATCTCGATTGCTAAATGTTTTCGGCCAATATGATTTAAGCAACTGACTTTATTATCTGCATTTCCAGTAGTAGAAGTTAAAGTATTCCAGATCAGTTCCATTCATTTAATGCTGATTTGATTAAAACTCTCTTCTGTATCACTCAGTCTGTCTTTATAGTTTCAGAAATCCATTTCATATTTCTTAGTCCTTTTGCAGCATTCATATTCTCTTTAAAACACATTTTAGCTGTCATAGATGAAGCAACATCAGTCATGAGGTGATTCCTAATGCATTGCTTTGCCAGCAAACTCTGATTGAGCTTGATTTCAGATGAGGTTGATCCTTAAGTTATGCCGCGTTTCCACCGAAATTACCCGGAACATTTTTACCAGGAACTTTTTTTCCCAGGAACTTTTTTCCCCCCAGACCAGTTGCTTTCTGCGTTTCCACCGCGGTGTAAAGTACCGGGTAGATTAGGCATATAGACTGGTGACGTAGGTCTGCGCGCGTTTCTCAATACAAAGTACTGCTGATTTGTTTTTTGTTTTTTTAAGTACGCTGATTTTGGACGTGCATCCTCGGTAGTTAGTTCAGACTTTGTGCATTCGACTCGGGAGTGTGATGTCCGCGACGACGCAAGTCCGGTAAATCTATAAACAGCAGCGTACTTGATAACTTCAGTCAGCTCGTCTTGGCTACTGCAATTTTCCTATTTACAATAAAACGAAATGGGATATAAAATACCACTGCCTCCTTTGGTTTTCATTTAAGCATAATAACAGCTGCAGAAATGTACTTAGTTCAGGGATATGTGTATATGCAGCCATTACAATGAAACGAAATATTATATAAATTTGCCTTTTTTATTTTCATTTTAACATATAGATAAATTGAATACAGACCAAAGAAAACCTGTTAGATTTACCCCGCAGCTGAATTATATGTTATGTTTAACCACTAAAGACACATCAGAGCCAGCGGCACATATCAGAAGGTCTAGCCGATTTGAGGCTGCATCTCGGCGGATACATGAGGACTGAGCTCTCGCTGATCGAGTGGAGCTCACCGTCGCAGAGATCGGCGAAACACATTTTTTAAATAGGCACGGTCTTTATAAATAAATCATAGATTTGCGTTTTAAACAACTACATTCTCGCCTGAAATACTTTTAAAATTACATTTCATGACACAATAACAGTAATATTTGAAAATGATCCAAATAAATGGTGGTTGAACTCAACCAATGCTGCGTGAACTCAGATCGCTTTGGCTACTGCAATTTTCCCCTCAGTACATTTACAATAAAACGAAATAGGATATAAAATACCACTGCCTCCTTTCGTTTTCATTTAAACATAATAACAGCTGCAGAAATGTACTTAGTTCAGGGATATGTGTAACGTTATATACAGCCATTACAATGAAACGAAATATTATATAGACTTGCCTTTTTTATTTTCATTTTAACATATAGATAAATTGAATACAGACCAAAGAAAACCTGTTAGATTTACCCCGCAGCTGAATTATATGTTATGTTTAACCACTAAAGACACATCAGAGCCAGCGGCACATATCAGAAGGTCTATCCAAGGTGAGGCTGCCTCTGGGCGGATAGATGATCACTGAGCTCTCGCTGATCGTGTGGAGCTCACCGTCTCAGAGATCGGCGAAACACATTTTTAAATAGGCGCTGTCTTTATAAATAAACAACAGATTTGAGTTTTAAACAACTACATTCTCGCCTGAAATACTTTTAAAATTACATTTCATGACACAATAACAGTAATATTTTGAAAATGTTGATCGGAATAAATGGTGGTTGAACTCAACCAATGCTGCGTCAACTCAACCAATCAGGATGTTTAGCGCCAAAGTCCCGCCCCCGAAAGTTCCTGAACTTTAAAAAAGTACCACCTCGCCAGCAGGGACTTTCTGGGGGGCATTTTTTTACCCGGAACTTTTATTTAGTTCCTGGTTCCTGCGGTGGAAACACACCAAGTACCGGACCAAGTCCCTAGTTCCTGGGTAAAGTTCCTGCGGTGGAAACGCGGCTTTAGATGCGCTTGTGTACTACTTTTTAAAATTACCGTATTACTATTGCTAAGCAATCAGCAGGGGGAAAATGATGTAAGGTTTAGACATGTCTATCCCCAATAAGTTGCCGATAGCAGAGAGCCTCAGGTCTTAATGTTACTTTCTATCCAGCAGGTTTTCTTCTTTCTTTTTAGTTTTTCATGCAATTTCTTAAGTCTGAGTTTATCTTGCATGTTCAAAAAGATCTTACCACAAAGAATTAAAAAAAATAAATCTACTTCAAAACTTAATGAGTTATTTGATGCTGAATTTGATTTTATTTGAAATTTGATTTAGTTTCAACTTTTTAAAGATTATTTCATACCTAGCACAAATGGTGTGGGCTAAATGGTACAGTTTTTCAAGCGTAATTGAAGGTGGAAATATTTGATTGTCAGTCAATTCAAACAAAGAATCTCTGACAACATGAACATAAACTTTGAACATCTGTCAGTACACAAATGAATAGGTTGATAATTAGTGAATTTATCCGAATAAAGCAGATATAGTGCATTGCTTTCAATTACAGTATATGATGATTTGCGTGTACATTTAGTCATTACAGCGTGATCTTGAGGGCCAGTGTGTTGTGGGTCAAATGCGTCTTGGTGGTTTTTCACAGCTGTGAACATCCCAACTGGCCTGCCATTCTTTTTCTGACCACTCGCTTCACTTTGCTGTCACATGCCTGTCCACTAAAAGTCATTCTAGACAGTGAGCAATGAGCTCTGGCATGAGCAGCGCTGAGCTGTCAATCACGTAATCTGCCACCGTCTGCGTTTTCTGCCCCGCTGCAGCAGTCGCTGCCCTAGAGAAACAGCTTCCCGTCTTTCAACAGACCTCTCTGTCTTTGTGTTGAGTGGAGGAGGATTGTGAGGAGACGGAAAACAAGACCGTGTGTGTCCATCAGCAGCTTTCGTCAGCACATGACCAAAACAGACCATGTTTATTATAATATATTGTGCAAATTTCATCATTACTTGTTATTCTTTCATCAAAATGCATAAACTGCTGACATGACCAAGGCTTCATGGCTTGGGAAAAAATATATTAAGCAAAGAAGTTAAATCCTGCCCTACATTCTTATAATTCATTTTTCAAATAATTAGTGAAACTGAATCTTGTTTAACACAAATGTCACGTTACACAAGAGCTTTTTGAATGGAGTTTCACATATTTTCACCCATGTTTTATTGCATCATACAGATTTGATGCTGTTATTATTCCTGCAAACGATCCATTGTTTTTCATTAAAAATGACCCATTCTGGATCTGATGTACTTCTCATATGTCTCTGACTGTTTGTTTGTTTGTTTCTCAAGGTGATGTGGGCCGAACAGCAGGTGGTGAAGCAAAGAAAGAAGAGGGATATTTACAATGAGCCGGCCGATCCAAAGTTTGCACAGCAGTGGTACTTGGTGAGTAAATAGCTCATCTGTTTGTTTGTTTGTGCGCACATGTGTGTGTGTTCGTGAACTGTTTGTTCATTAGCAAGCACGATACCTCCCGCTCAGATCGGATGGTCTGGGTGGTCTGTTATGTTCTGTTGGGATCCATAGGTTTCTTTTACCCCATTAAAAGGGACATTGTGTAATCATGAACTTGTTGCCATTATTATCATCTGTTGGAGCTTAAAGTTTAATCAGCCGGTTGTGATTTTGCTCTTTGGGAACGTTCCAGACACTCCATCAGTCTTTATACATATCCTGTCCTGAGTTGATCCTGAGTCTTTCTGTGTCACTTTTTTATAAGTGGCTATATTCGTTTAAAGACATTTACTAATATGACTTTTTACATGCACAATTTTATATACAAATTAATTTAATTGCAATATTAGATTTTGAATGTACTATTTATGTGTATTTGGTTTAAACACTGCAATGCGGCATGTGGTGTCAACATTACCAAAATACCAATGAAATCTGAAGCTAGCAATGCTGGTTAAGCAGCTGACTAAAGACGTGCATGGTTACCTGTTTGTTACTTGAAAAGAAAACAAGAAGTGTCCCAATTCTGTCTTGCATAAATATTATCCACATTTTCCAATAACTAGAAATTTCAGGATGTGAGTGTGTGCACAAACATCTCTCTCTCTTAAATATCTTTTTTCACATTATTTCTGAGTCTTAAATATAATCTTTTTGTAAGATATATGGTATTTATTTCTATTTCTATTGTTATTCAACCTCTTTTAATTGGATATAAATTTCATTTGATTGCATCAATCTCTTTTTTTCCCAATTTAGGTGTTTACAGAGGCTTTTTATTTATTTATTTTTTTTACAAATTGAGCTAATATTCAGTTTTATGGATTCTTAGGCTGCTTGTTATTACAAATAAAGTAGAAAAGTTTCTGTCTGACAAGGTTGGAAAACCATGATTCAAGATAATGGATGTAGAATGCTTAGGCCGTTATGTCAGCTCTGATACTCTAATATCATGTGTCAGGCTACAGACAATATTTTTATATATTTTATATCTTCTGTGATCTTGATACTTTTGCTATTAAAATCATTGAATTAATGTGCACTTTATTCACAAGACTTTATGATTACTTGTAATGTACAGGTCTGTTTTCAAGGCCAGCAAAGGTTGCATAAATGTGTTAATTATTTAATATATTTATAATATGATAAATGTATTTATATTTATTGATTGAACTAGTTAAGAATCCCCCCCCCATCCTTCGTATCAATCTTGCAATGTAATGAGATCGTTAATTTGTGTGAAGTCATTGCTCAGTCATTTTGCATTCAGTGGTGATTCAGACCTGGACATTTTGTTCCAGCTAATGAATGAAGGAGACAATGGATGCTTTTTCTCATAGTTTGGGAAGTGTCATGACAATCAAGTTTAACGGTACACCGGGTAGAAGCCACTCAATAATATTTCTGCAGAAGGGAATGCAGAGAAAGTTTCACAGCAAATGCAACGGTTGACAATTGCGACAGTCATCCGCAGCAATTTATCAACCTCACCACCATTATTACTGGACCTTTGAGGTGAGATTGCATCATTTTGCCTGATGTAGGCTTGAGAAATAAACCGTCGGTTCTCTTCTTTTGACTTGCAATCCCAGGATAAGCAGGAGAGTGTATCATTTTTGGGGTCATCAGACCTGACAGCACTTTACTGGCTTCAATTTTTCCCTGTGACCTCCCTGGGGAAGAGAGCAGGGGCGCTGCTACCAAGAGGAGAGTCAAGAAGCCATGCAGCAAAATACATTAAATTTTCTGTTCAGATAAACTCTGGTGGCCACGTTCATTTCTGCACTGGAGTGACATGCGTGTGGAGCGGGGAGAGGTCAGATCACTGTGGTCTGACAGTGGGTGGGTGGTCATCCTGACAGCGCTTCTCACTCGTCTGCTTGTCATTTCTCATGACGTTTGGGTGATATTTATTTTTTTAATCTTGTCTTTGGTGTGACAATCCTCTTATTGCTTACCAAGGCTCCAAAAATACAGTAAAACTTGTAATATTGTGAAACATTATTACGATTTTAAATATTTTTAAGAATTTAGTCATGTAATGTTCTCCTTGATGGCAAATCTGAATTTTCAGCATCATTACTACGGTCTTCAGTGTCACATGATCTTTCTGTAATCATTGTAATATGCTGATTTGATGCTTAAGAAATAAATTATCAATGTTGAAAACTCTCGTTCTCAACTAGGTTGCATTTATTTGAACAAAAAAAAATAATTCTCACAAAATATTAAGCAGCAAAAGCGGTTTTCAACTGTAATAAATCTTGAGCAGCAAATGAGCATATTAGAATGATTTAATGTCAATGGCTGCTGAAAATTGACATCAGGAATTAATTAACTTTAAAAATATATATATTATATTAAAATCAATATTTTAATTGTAGTAATATTTCACAGTATTATATTTTTTTAACTTTTTTTTTTTTTTTACTGTATTTTTGATCGAATAAATGTCTTTTTGTTCATTTAAGATACTAAAATGTTGAAAAAATGTAATCTAAAGTTTTTGGGGGAAATTATATTATTAAATTATTATTTTCTTTTAAACAATTTTCACAAAACACACACACACACAAAATATATCAATGCAAAAACTGAATCATATTTCTTAGCTTAGGTGTGAAAAGTGAAAATAACATAAAACCAATATAAACAGTACAGTGAAAGCTCTGCTCTCAACATATGAAGAGGACAGAAGGCAAACCAGAAACTCCATACCTGGGGTTTCAGTGCAATTGCTGTAACCTAGACAGGAAATCGTGAGGGCATATAATACAGTTTCTGCATCTTTCATGCCTAGAACAGGAGGTCATGCGGTATTGAGGTAACTGCAGCCTTGAATCAGAGAGCTGATGTGAGCTTCAAAAGTGAAAGATCATCCTCAAAAAAATTATCCTCAAACAAATATAGTTAGCTGAAGGGAAGTGGCTTCTATGCTGAACTATTTTTTCTTTTATTCTCCATTCAGTACAACGAAGATCATCGTGACCTCAACGTGAAGGAAGCCTGGAAGCAGGGTTTCACTGGGCAAGGTGTCGTCGTGTCCATATTAGATGATGGAATTGAAAAAAACCACCCAGATCTGATTCAAAACTATGTGAGTTTGAGTAAACGACTATTACCTTTGCCATAAACCCCCCCCAAAAATAACTTCATTGAATGTTCCTTATATATATTTGCAGGATCCAGACGCTAGCTATGATGTTAATGATGGCGACCCAGACCCTCAACCTCGATACACCCAACTCAATGATAACAGGTACTCTATGCATCATTTACTGTGATTTGCTTAATAGAATCAAACCCATCTTAGGTCCCCTTAGCTTAGCCAGTGATTTATGGGCCTCTGCTCCTCAAACTGTTGTTATTTGTTTTTCCCCTCTTAGTCAGTGCTGTATTTTGTGCCTAAGCATGAAACTTCTGGCATAAAACCAGCTGAAGTATGAATACTACTATACATTTGCTGCTTTACTTAATTGGGCCAAAGGTTTCCCCCGCAGAGTGGAGATGGGCACAGGAAATACACGGCCTGTAATATAGTGAGATTAGTGCCATTGCTGTAGTCCATTTGTGTTGGAAAAGGACTGCTTTTACTAATGAGGTTTTTGCCTACCCAGTAAGCAAATGGAAGTGTCATCAATTTCAGAATCACGATCTGCAATTATGATTTTCGTTCATCATTCATTTTGACAAATTTAATGGTGTTACACAGTCACTCTGGGCCAGATGCAGTTTACTATGTAAATGAGTTAATGCATAACATAAATGCTGTAGTTTATATTAATTTACTCCGCAAAGATGCAAAAAATGCAACAAAAGAAGTTACTTAATATTTTAATGCACATTCACTGACTGTTCACACTGACTGCGAGGGAAATGTACCATAGCTGGTGTTCTTACTCGACTGCAGCTATTTTCTTTTCACATATATCCTACAGTAGGGTAATATCTTCCAACCGAAAGCATATTTTTACAGTAAATTAATTTATGTAATACTTGTAATACTCTAGTTTACCGGTTATAGCAGTAGGCAGCAGCTTTCTCTGGCTGCTTTCTGTTTTGTGTGTTCTGCTGGGAAATTAGTTTCTCTGTGATTGATGTGTTGTGAATTTAGTTCTCTCCATGGATTTAGTTTTGTTGTCTTGGTAATGACCATCCACAACACTGGCCATTTTTATGGCCTACTTCATATAATTCAACAGGGAATTAGGTTGAATTGTAAAGAAACAATGCTGTTGAGAACAGGTTACTTCAAAGCTATACTTCACCTAAAACTAAAATTACGATAAAGAAGCTCCAAAAAACACTATGAAATTACTCCATACAACTTTAGCGCTATATTGCAGAAAGAAATATAGAGCTGAGTATCATCAGCATAACAGTGAAAGCTAACACCATGTTTCCTGATGATATTTCCCAAGGGTAGTATAAAAAATGTTAAAAGCAGTAGTCCCTAGTACTGAGCCTTGTGGTACTCCATACTGCACTTGAGAAGGATGTGATACTACTCCATTCACTACATTCATCTACGAATTTCATTAATCTATGAATTGATGATGGTCAGATAAATATGATTTGTGGGCACTAAGTGGGCACCACTTAGACATCCAGCCTTGACGGCAGTCTGCTATGTATCTTATTAGCACGGTAAGCAATGAGGTGATCAGAGCATATTACTGTGTCTGATATCATACTTGCAAGTTCATAAACCTCCTTTAATTTTTAGTAATCTCTGACTGAAGTCGAACATCAATAATGCTGACGTGAATCTTACCGAATTTACATTATCATTAGCCAGCACTTTTAAATTTGTCTAGATGTCAGGGACTCTGGTTCTCTATAAACATTGGAGTATGGTGGCTGGTGTCTCCATTTTCACGTTCTGTACAGTATGATCACCAATAACTAGGGCACATTCATCAGCTTTCTCAGTGGGTTCATGATTGAGTGGGGGGAACCTGTTTAATGTTTTAGTCAGAACGGAAGAGCAGTGTTTGTATCGTGACTGTGCTCCTCACAGTCACCCTGCTGCGGGGGCTCTACAACCCGAACCAAGCAACATATGGGACACTCTAAGCTAGTCACATCCTAAGCCGTATCTAAGGCCCTCACATTCTCACTATTCTCAATTAAAGTTGGAATGCATGTCTTTTAGTTCTGAAATCTTCTACACTATACATGTGGCAAGCAGTGCAAGTGACAATAACAGGAGAAGCCATTACTCCAACAGAAAAACAGAGCTACACAGAGCTACATTTGCTAACCACTTAGCAGCACGACAGAAGTTGTCATCTAATGAAGAGTTGAACTCTTGTCTGTGTTTATTTCATTTTGGTATTTTCCTCATTCGTCCTTTTTTGTGGGAGTGGGATGGATATCAGCCAAAGAGCTATTATTATCTTGAAGCTAACCACGATTGGTAATGACAGGCAGAAAAGTGTAAAGTTATGAGTGGGCTGATATCAAAGGTCTTGAGGGTCTGTCCCGTGTTCCCCTAATGGAAGTACCCCGCAGCGCCTGTCATGTTTGTGTGACTCCTATAATGGGCACTAATGAAATGACATCTTTGGCACTAGTTGAAATGTGATAAAGTTTTACTTTTTTGAAAAGCTAAAACACTTTCCTAGTCACTGTAAAGCATTAAAGCTCAGTAAAAATGTATCTATCTGATAATGCAAAGACAACAGGAGATACTTTAGTAGCAGTAGTTCAATAACCCTAACAATTTTGCTCGTCCTGCATGTTATTTAACTGCCATGCTTTCTTCTGACCCCTGCTGTGAAATTCCCCGAATTTTTTTGCAGAAACCCATTTATTTTTCTCGCTTTACTCCGATATATTTTTGCATGCTGCACTCCAGATAGGCGTTTTACCGTTGCACTGATCTACTTCTTGCATCTTTTACCACATAACCTCAAAGCTGGTTTCAGGTTTGCAACAGTAGCAGGGAATGTTAAGTAACACTTTCAGTTCTCAAACACTGAATGTAACAAACCTGTATGTTGTATACCAACCTAATGCATATACATAAACGCAACCTATATGTGTTTGTGTATGCATTTGTACAATATAAAATAAATGCATAGTGTATCAGTGCGTAGTGTATATATCATCAATTATTATACTTTTTTTATTTTTTTATAAAAATCGGCCGCAAAATATATGCAAGTCATCAATCACACAGACAAACAGTTGGCTTAGAAAATAATCACCCACCTTTTTAAAATAATCAAATTTTGTTGCTTTGCAGCCTGAAATAAACAGACACAGATTTTTTTTTATCTAGCTGTTTGCACTAGTATTTACTCAGTGCAACTTATAACATCCAAGTGATACGATACGATACCAACATATCAGAAAAAAAAAATTAATAGCAAAATTAATTCTGTTAGTTCTAATTCTAAAATGAATTCTACATGTACCATTAATCAGTTCACACTTTGTTCTCGGACCAAAAAAATATGTAGATATATTATTAGACTGCTATGTATTGCTTTATTGGTGCATAACAATACGTTTGTTAATTTAGTGAATGAAAAACTGTGTGCAAAACATAACATGTCTATTTTACATTTTGTATTAAATATTTGGGTGAAGTTATGTTGTCTTAAAGCTGATTTCGAGCTAAACTATAAATTATGATACATTATGTTTTGGATTTTTTCTTTTTTGTCAAATATCTTTGAAAGGAGACCAATATTGACATCTACTGTATCTCCCAGCCCTAGTATTTGTATTGTATTTGGATTTTCTATAAAACATCAATTTATCAGTGCTCCATCAATCTTTGGTTGTGTTGTAAAGTGACTCAATAATGCATTACGCATTTCGAATTCTTAAGTGTGCTTCCACAGAAGTGGGGCAGGTTGAGTCAGTGTGGTGTTTAAGAAGAAACTGGAGCTGTGGCGAGAAGTGTTGAAGCCACAAATGCCTTTCTCTTCATACTTTCGTTTCTGAACAGTACTTCTTCATAAAACATTGTTTTTTTTTGTAATTTCATAATTTTGCTCTGAAAAACACCTGTTAGTGGGACTAGCCTGTAAATCGTTTTCTGATATTTTTGAGATAGCGTACATTTTTGCATAAGACAACAATGTAAAAATGTAAATCAGATCATAAAAAAGCTGGTCTAGACAGATGTTTTTAGCATGATTAAAAGTATTCATTTTTTTTAAATCTTTTTTTTTTTTTTTAAATCAGTTGCATTTATTCAGTCAGTCTTTCTGTCTGGATATTTGCTTCAGCATTGTTTATTGAAATAATCATATCAGTTGACTATGCCAAGCACCTTAATACATTAATCATTAATAACTCATGTGCAGCATATTTATATACATTTTCTGCTGGCTTTGATTCGGTTACAGATTGTGACTATCAAGTCTTCCACTACACTTGAAAATGCTCAGCAGTGAGTTATAGCAAAGATGAACATGTATCAGAAATCATATCTTTTATAGATGGCTGTGTTCAGCAGTGCATGGCTTTATGGGAGTTTGGCACGGCTTTAGAGACCGGTTCTCTCAGGGTGTAATCTGATTTGAGATCAGCTCAAGACGTGTGCTGATAAAACATCAGAGGTTACCATAACACACAGTGTTGTTTGGCGTGTTAAAATTGCACATCTGGAAATGCCTTTTGTTCAGACAAAGGCAGGATGAAGTGTTCCCCTGTACAGAGTTCCCACAGTTAATGTGTTTGTACTAGCCAGTCAAGTGAGTTTTGCTTAGCAGGAACCGTATATTTTCTTGTCCCGTCATTGTTAATTCATCAGGCATAATATGAGAGGGAAGACAGAAATATGTAGTGTTAAGTCAAGCAGAACAGCTCTGCTCTTCCATAAAATCCTAACTCCAAGAGGCAAGTGAGCTTTCCATTCAAGATTCCGCTTGACATTCTCTAGACTTGCGCCTGGATCGTCTCCCAAGCTTGGAACTCTGAAGCACTCCCCTGGATTTGTTTTCCTGGGACTCTAATAAGCCAGCTGGAATACTGCCTAATCCAATTTGAAGATGGTTATGAATACATCTGTATTGAATGTATTAAAACACTCAGCATGGGTCTGCTAATTCAAGCAGAACAAGTGCTGATCTTTCAGCAGGAAACATTTATTAACATCTTAATGTATTTACATGTGATCTCCTGCTAGCCTATATTCTCTGTTAATCTCCTATTAACATTTCATATCATGCCGTTTAATGAAGTGCGGATCTATGGTGAGGGTTGAAGCTAATAATATGTCTCATGTAGAAGCTTTTGTTTAGTTTAGTAAGGAATCCTTGTCAGTTGTCAATGTCAAAGTCTGCTTTATCAATTCTTTTACATGTACAGCACATGCATACACAGAATTGAAATTCTTTTACTCTCAGACCCTTGGTGATACAGGTAACACTAACAGTAGAACGTAAAAATACAGATAGATACAGATTAAAGGAGCATTGCGTAGGTTCTGAAATTTCTAACCGTTACTGACACCAGTGGCCGTTAAAGGAACTGCAGCCATTCTCATGCCGCAGCAACCACTGACGGCTCATCGAGATTCATCAGCATGTTTGAGGTAAGAAAAGTTAACTATGTAACTATGTCTTACCTTTGCAGTAAAAAGAAAGCCAGCTCGGGATCTGTTTTTATACCCAGCGCTGACCGGAGCTCCCGCCAAGAATCAAATGCCGCTCCGATGTTGACTCTTGACTTTGCCCGACGCCGGTCGCTCTCTCTTTTTGCCACACTAGATACGTTTTTTTTTTTTTTTTTTTGTTTTTTACATCATGGTTGGCTCATACATGTACAAATGAAAATTCTATCTTAAAGATTTTTTTAAGTAAAAACCTCCACATGGCTCCTTTAAATATATATAAAATACTATACAGATAACTATACCAAAAAAAAAAAAAAAGCAAACAGTGCAGATATAATAGGAGCAATTCAAACCAAAATTATTATTTACTCTTCCACTTCTTGTTCATAACACAAAAGATGATGTTTGGAAGAAAGTCATTCATTTAATGGACGAAGTAAATTTTTTAAATGTCATTTTTTAAATGTCATACAGGTTGGGGAATGATATGAGGGTGGTTGAATGATGACAGAGTTGTCATTTTTGGTTGAACTACAAACAAAGCCCTCACAGCAAAAGTAATCAAAAACAAAGCTCCAGTTGTCCCAACTTCTTGTCTCTTCCATATGTAAAGAATAGTTTGCTTCGCTGCGCCTACAAACTTTTAGGATGACTTCCTTTGTAGGGACAGTGTTCCAGCTCAGAATAATCCTGTTCTTATAACAACTGAGCCTTATGTCAAGGGCAGTGTGTTTGCAGGTTTGAGTCCTGTCAGGGTTATATAAATGTCCAAACAACGTTTCTCAGTACAGCACCTGTGGTGTTGGAGAAAGCAGATGGTCCAGTGCGTCCTACATAGACTGCTTTTCTTCTGTTAAGTGAAGC
The DNA here is from genome assembly GCF_003368295.1 of Carassius auratus. NCBI lineage: Eukaryota > Metazoa > Chordata > Actinopteri > Cypriniformes > Cyprinidae > Carassius > Carassius auratus. Next base: position 27,100,545 of record NC_039274.1, read on the forward strand.
AGAAACACTCTTATTTTTCATCTGACGTTAGTGCTGATTGACTTGTTGGCTATTTTTATGCCGTACCCGTGGTATTCAGAGGACAACACATTCCTTGATGTTTCTAGTAGTAATTGCTAAAACAAACATCACTATTACTTTTGCTCATATTTGTGGTTTGGGATTTAAAACATTCAACATTAATCAGAGAATCCTTCAAACAAATCCATCATGGTTTCCACAAAAATATTAACTAGCACAACTGTTTTCAACATTGACAGTAATAGTAAATGTTTCTTGAGCAGCAAATCAGTATATTAGACTGGTTTCTGAACAATCGTGTTGGCGTAATAATGCTGAAAATTCAGCTTCACATCACGGGAATAAATTACAAATTAAATTTCACAATATTACAGATGTTACTTTATTTTTTGGTCCAATAAATGCCGCCTTGGTGAGCTTAAGAAATTGCTTTCAAAAACATAAATTCCTATGACACCAAGGTTTTGAACCCTGTCCCTTGCATGTTCTTATGAGATATTTTGCCTAATTTTATTTTGCTTTTTAGCTGCCAATAAAAGTGCATTACTCTCAGCTCAGCTTCAGCAGAATTTTGCTAGTGTATGTCCCCCAAAAAAATCAGCTCAGGAAATGCAAAAGTCTGCACATTCTATCTGGGTCTGCTTCTAACATTTGGATTCAATCTATATGTGCTGCAGGTAAATTATGAAATGGCAATAAAACCTCTTATATGTGTCCAGGCTTGCTTTACATTTCTCAGACAGCTCAGCAGTGGAATATCTCGTGGTCAACATCAGAAACCTGCATGTGTTTACCTTTAAAGTGAGTCAGCATGGGGGAAGGCAATGCAAGGTGTCACACCAAACCTTATTAAAACATCCAGCCACGATAACAACCCATGAATGTGAATGCAGTCACGTACAATTATCATGTACATAAGAACTGCATTTTGAGAATAATTCACTGTTACTCAAGAACAGTAGTGGGTTGAAAAGTGATAAACTAAGATTCTGAAATCTATGTCTTGTTGAGGGGCTATGGGAGACACATCGATATGGGTTTAATGACTTGCATTTTAGTCTGAGTTGGGTTAGAATAAGTAATTCTGGTGATTGTCAGTACATTTGCGGTTCAGTTAGTGAACTGGGAATAATAAATGCAGATTACATTTGATGAATAAATGCAGATGCTTGCGATATGTCTGCACAGGTTCTCTGTCATTCAGGTCATCTGCATTGGAGAAATGTGTTGAGGAGCATCTGGACTAGTTTTTCATTTCAGACATGCAACTCTTGGGACGTCTTGAACAGATGACAAATGGTGCATATTCACCACATTTATCTTAATTACATCGTGAAATTTTTAAACTGGCAGACTGAAGTACAAATGTACATAAAAAGCAATGATATAATATAAAGCTTTTTTTTTATATAAAAATGGATAATGTAAATGTATGAGTATGTAAAAAGGGAAATACAAAGGTGAAATAAAAATAATTTTAAGAATGTTTGTGAACTTTTAATATAAATTGATAGCCTAAATCTGTGTATCATGCTTTTTTTTTTTTTTTTACAAAATTATAAAATATATAGTTAAATACAAATTCAAATAAATTGTAGTTTTAAAGCTTTTAAAATTTTAGTTAAAATATTAAAAACTTTTTTCACAATAAAGTTGTTCATTATGATAGCTCACATGTTGTCTATCTCTGGTTTGTTTTTTGTTTTTCCACACTTTTTGTTTCGGAATTTTGCAAGCATTCTTCCCAAATTCCTTCTTGTTGTGTTGTTAACCCACAAACTTGTTTCCCATAAATCCCTCTTCTTTTTGGATGTAATCTAGGTCCCATGATCCTCCTTACTGTAGGACTGAGTAAGTCTGAGACATTATCCGCACTGATCTCATGCTTCCCATGAATGGACGGATGACTGCAGGGGTTCTCCTGGGATCTCACTGATCCTTCCTCTGTGCTGTTGAACTCCATGTTTAGCCTCCATCGCTCTCTTGGCTTTTGTACATCTACTGACCCGGAAGATTATTGTGACAAACGCTGTGGATTTACTCTTGAATCCGTTGCTGTCTCAGATGTTTGCATGTGGTGCAATAAGTGTGCATATATTTGTTAATACTGACAAAAGTTGGAGGTGCAGTGCAAACAAAATAAGATATATATTTCTGCTATGTGGCAAAGAGGTAAGAATGCCAGTGATAAAATTAAAATGCACTTGCTGGATAGCTGGCTCCTTGCCATTGGTCCTCATTAATTTTGATTAAATGCATATAGCAAGTTGCATTTGCACATTGTCAGAGGCTGTAATCTTATTTCTGAAGGCCACAGTTATCAGTGTGTCACCTGCTGTCATATTTAACAGATATCCGCCTGGTTTACAGCAGGACTGAGTAGGAGCTCTTCACACATGCAAAAGAGCCCTGAATGATGAGAGGCTTGTGCCCGCCCCTCGTCATCAGATCTGTAGGTTAATGCAGATGTTTTTTCTCTTTTGAAGACATGGGACACGTTGTGCTGGAGAGGTTGCTGCTGTTGCCAACAATGACGTCTGTGGTGTCGGAGTGGCCTATAATGCAAAGATCGGAGGTGAGTTGGCAAATTTAACTCAAATTTTCCATGTTTCATCACGTACAGTCTATTCTATCAGCGCGCACCCCGTCCATTCCAGCATTTGAATTGCAAAACACCTCCGTGAATCATCAGATTAGCTTCACATTCAGATTAGCTCTGTCTCTGTGCGTTAAACCATATGAGAACTCTTCTGTAGCGAGAGCCCTTTGGAAGAGGAACTCCATTAGCGACGGCTTCTTGAGCTCAAGTGGGACAGTTATCACAGGCTCCAGCACTGGTCCCTGTGAGCCAAAGATTTGGACGCAAGCAAATGTAATCCTTTTAATTGGCTGAGGTGCTTTTATCCTATTTAGTGCAGATTTTGTTTCATTACTCTTCTCTACGCTGCCAACTGTCTACGGTCTTGGACTTCACAGGACTGGGATAAATGCCATTAATAATGGATTGTTTCATCATCTCCAAGAACTTTTAGTTAACTGCTCATAGTTGAATCTTGAATTTAACACATTAACTTCACCAAGTACAAGTAGTACTAGTACTAGTACAACACCACTTCACCACCACTACTACTGGATATATGATTGTCATTTATTTATGTTATGTTATGTTATGTTATATAATGTGTATTATAAGGCCACTCTGGTTCTACACATCCACAGCCATTTCACAAATCATTTTCTAAAAAATAAAATTCTACTTAACATCATTCTTAAGTCAGAAAAGAAGAAAATAGCAGTTAAGTTACAACACTAAATCTGCTGCAGATATCCAAATCGCCAAATATATATATATTTTAAAGGATCTTAAGAAAATATTCAGAACTTAAGAAATAAATTCAGTTTTTTTTATGATGGATAATGCATTGTGGGTAAAGTCCATTTCTCTTTTGTCAGCTCTGCCTTTGTTGCTCTCTAAAGCAGCTGTTTTTGAATTAGCCTCCTAATGAGATGCAGTGGAGGGTAAGTCGTCTTCCTGTGCCCGTTTCACCTTGAATCCAGGGGGAAATCTGTGCTTAACAAGCAGCAGAAACTACTCCTTTAAGGGGATAGCATGGGGACAGAGGACAGCGAGAACTGAAGGTTTTTGGATGGCTGAGCAGTAACGTCGGCCCAAACTGGCAGGCAGTGCCTTCTGCTGCAGGAAAACTGAATGTGGAGATGGCAGCACGCTAATTCCTCTGCCAGGACTCATTAAGCCAGAATATTGGTTGGGAAGACTTGGAGGAAACAGTGGAGTCCATTATTGCAAATTGCTTTATAACAAATAAAACGGAGGTTTCTTGTTGCAGTTTTGAAGGGAGATAGATTATTTGTATTTACTAGAGTATGAATTAAAAAAAAAAAAAAAAAAATCCCCTCTTTTGTGACCACAGTGCAGCCGTGTTTATCTGTTATGCCTTTCTCATTTCCTGGAAAGCATTCAAAGCCAGCTTTCCCTTTGTCCTACAGGGATATTTGGGACTTTTGGAATGTATGCATGGGATAAAAAGACTTTTCTAGATGTAGTGCTGTATTTTCTGTAGTTGTGGGTTTGTTTGCAGTAGTCTGCACCAGTGCACACGGATTGCTTTGGAAAACCTGAAACCACTGAACTTTTGTTTATTTGCACGAACCCATATGAAGGCAACCTTTAGTAACCTCACCCCCTTGTGTATCGTATTGTTTTGAAGATGTGTGACTCTGATTTCTCATCTTTTTACCACTTTTTAAATCTAAGGGCTCTTGGCAGAATGTGCTCTCCCCCCTTTTTTTTCACCCAAGGTTGAGATAACATTCTGATGCCCGGATCTCAATAACTCAACACCTTTGACATTTTGAACCAAACAGTCTGGCTCGTTCCCAAACCCCCAGTTCGGTTTAAGATTCCCTTTTGTACAGGGAAGTGGAAAAAGATAAGATGTTCTCCTCTGTTGTGAAGCGTTCGTAAAAGGATGTTTGAAAGAGAAGAATGTAGCCACTTGCACTCCAGATTCAAACACGAGTGCACATGCACTCATCATTTTACTTTGAAAGGACCTTTTATATGCAAAGATTTTTCTCTATCATATGGGATTTCTAGTGGGGTTATTCATAGTGGTTGCTTTCTGTACAGCCTTTCTGTATGTTAGGCACATTATAACTCTCCCCAGTAAATCTATAAAGAAAATGTTGATTCTAATGGTAGGTCACTTATTAAATATTTGACAAGCTAGTATTCAATGTCAAAGCTATAGTTTTATCATTTTTTAAATGTTTTTTTGTTTTTAATATCATTTTTATTAAAGATTACTTGAAGTATAATGGAAGTTTTAGTTTATGCAATGTTTAACGTGAACCACCTGTATTTTATATTTATTTATAGAAGATTTATATATATATTTTTTTTCAATAAATATTTATATTTGTAAATTTATGATATGTAATTTGCAGTACATAGACTACATGTGAAGGTTTTTTTTTATTTTTTTTTATTAAGAAATGTATACTTTTATTCCACAAACAAAGACACATGAAATTGATCAAAAGTAACAGTAACGACATTTATAATGTTCCAAAAATTAATACATTTCAAATAAATGTAATAATAATTTGGTGTTTTTTTCTAAATGTTTTTTTTCATGGAAACAAAATGATGCAGCCTTATAAGCACTCTGAAGAACCTCTCATCACACATTTCTTAGCCCAGTATTAAATGTAGCTTTCGATGACATACAGTACAGTATCAAACACAGACATTTTGGCTTTATCTGAATTCTCAATTTTTACAAATATCACGGTAAATCTGTATGATATTGGATCATTACTGAAAGAAAAAAAAAATACGATCTCACAATCTGATTGCATTTCCAGTGCCAGAACAAGCTCAATAGCTAACATCACTCTCTCTGAATGTAAAGTGCTTGTAATGGACAGTGAATTGTACCATTTTACCATTTGGAGGCACAGTATATTTGTGTGTGATTCTCTCTCTGTCCCATGCTCTGATGTGTGTTGTTTTGTGTTTTGCAGGTGTGCGCATGTTGGATGGAGAGGTCACTGATGTGGTGGAAGCTCAGTCCCTCAGTCTCAACCCACAGCACATTGACATCTACAGCGCCAGCTGGGGACCCGAAGACGATGGCAAAACAGTGGATGGACCTGCAAAGCTGGCCAAAGAGGCTTTCCTACGCGGCGTGATGGAGGTCTGGCTTTTCTCATCTGAACTTATTGCACTACTTTGTCATTTAGTTATTTGCACTACTTTGTCATTTAGTATATTTCTTGCCAAAGAACTTTCCACCATCTCTATCCCCATTAAAATTATTGGGCTGCATTAGGGCCGGGACCAGTGTTGAGTACTCGAGACTCGGACTCGGTCTTGGACTCGGTCTCGAGACCGCATTTTAATGGTCTCGGTCTTGTCATGGACTCGTGTGCATTTTGACTCGGTATTGACTCGGACTCGAACATATTAGGAATCGGACTTATGCCCGAGTCCACTCGAGTCCCAATCAAAATATGTCATGATTATTACTGTATGTTAATGTTTATTTAAATTGATGTATGATTGACACATCCAATGACTGGTGATTTTCTTTTGACGTGAGACGTTAGGCCAGCGACACAATGGATGCGTGGCGCAAGCGTCTCAGCTGCGTGTCGTGTCTGTTTTTAATTCGGCTCCCATGTTAACAGGTTAGATCTTGCAGACTGCCTGCGTGAGACGCGCGGAAAACCCGTGCATGCTAGAAATAGAACCGACGCCTATTTTTCACGCGACACGCTTGCATGTTGGAAGTGTTTCCAGGCAAAATATACTAGGAAAATATGTTTATATGTCATTTTGTACACAAATACATATTAATTCATGACATTTTGATATTTGAAAGTCTATAGGTTGACGTAAATTCAGATATAAATGTAATTTTAAAAATAAATTAATAATGATCGATTTTCAAATATTGCACCTGTCAAACATACTCTATTTTGCCGTCAATACTGTTGATGGTGTCTTATCAGTAGGTGTGTAAAAAAAATAAATTTTAAATTTTAAAAAAAATAAAAAAATAAATTTGATATTGTTGTCATGAAGACAAGAGCCTGTTTTTTTGGCGGCCTCCCTCTATGTCACCTACAGCCGCAGCAGCGCGCCAAGCGCCGCGTGCAGGCACGCTTCTGGTGTGTAAAGACACAGAAAACGCGAAGCAGCCACCACGTTTCTGGCACGCAGTAGAGACGCCACGCAGCCAGTGTGTCACCGGCCTTAAGTTACCCTCCTCCCATCCGCCTGTAGTGATCCCGCTTTCCAGAAAGCCACATTGCTACATTATTTCTCTCAACTGTGTTATTTTTACAAAGTAGGACAAAATGGTCACAGAAAAAAAACTAATATTGTTTAGTTAAATTATATAATGAATACAGACACAGACTGACTGTCTCAACACTAAACATCTCCCCCTCAAAAACAATGTCTGACAGAATGCATTGAACTTATATGGCATTTGATCCAGCTTTCTTCCCCTGGCACATACACACTTTTGGATGAAATTTTCCTGGACAGTCACTCGGCTCTTGTGTGTATGCCCTCCGTAACAAAACCATCCAGGGAAATTAGCATGAGATTATCCGTTGCTGTTACAGAAAGTGATAAAATGGTAACTGTTGTCAGTCCCGGCTTCCTCTGTGCCAGTAGAGAGAGTTTTTAGTTGGGGTGGATTGATCATGAGACCACATCGTGCTTGGTTGGGTAGCTGGATGGTCTCCTCACTTATTTTTTTGAAAAGTAATTATGCCCATCTCTAATCTTCACAACATCTAAAGTGCACATAATCCAAGACATTGTAAGGATATTAGCAGTCCTTAGTTAAGCTTCAGGGTTAAAAGTTATGTAAAAGCTGTTACAGTTGAACATTTACAGGTATAGTGGTACAGTAATGTTACTTGTACTAGAAGTGTTATGTAGAATTACAATATAGAGTCGTACAGTAATATTATGTGTACTAGAAAGGTTATATGGATGTGTATAGTGGTACAACGATGTTATGTGAAAATGAGCACTTAATATTGACAAGTAACACTTCATAATACTAATAAAATTACCTTTACACCACATACTATGTGGCCCTTTTAACCTTTATTGTTTCCACCAAACATTTGACATACTCTTGAAGATTTCTTTAGGTCTTGTCTCAGACCCAATCTCTCTGGTCTCGGTCTTGACTCGGACTCGACCCTTTCTGAACTCGGTCTTGACTCGGACTCGACCCTCTCTGGACTCGATCTGGACTCGGACTCGAATGAGCTGGTCTCGACTACAACACTGGCCGGGACTTTAACGCGTTAATTGAGATTAATTAATTACACAAAAAATAACGCGTTAACTAAGATTAATTAATTACAGAAAAAAAATTTCCGCATTTTTAATAACTCATTTTTGCACCGCGGAACGTTTCTCACTGGATTTGTTTCGGCGGGACCGATTATACTGGAGCACCAACTAGCGCTCGCTCCGCATATCACTGCAGCAGCACATCGAGCCTCAAGTATCACCTCAACGCAAAACATATAGCAGCTAACGTGGACTTTACATTTTATGTTGAACTATATATTATTTTGTTGGTGCAACAGTTTATGTTGAACTCTTTATTGTTTTGGCCAAGGTTATTGAGAGTTGGACTTAGTATGTTATGGCCTCTGAAGCAACAGAGAGATGTTTTCTAATAGTCAGGGTTTCCAATGTTCTGAATGTAATTGACAGTATTGTGTTTTACCTAAATAAAAAAAACTCTTTACAGAAGGTTCCAGCACCTATAAGCTTCCTGAATTTCTGAAATGTACTATTTCTAAATTGTTTCTAAATATGCTATTGCTACACTTCATGGCAAAAATTGCACTGGTCTGCTAGACGTGGTTGAACAAAAATAAACAATATTTTGTTGCTTAAGCTTATGTATTCAGTCATTGTTCAATGGTATACTATAAATCCATGTGAAAAAAAATTACTTCTCACTGTTTTCAGGTCAAATATTTATATGCGATTAAAATGCGATTAATTTCGATTAATTAATTACAAAGCCTCTAATTAATTAGATTAATTTTTTTAATCGAGTCCCTAATATATATATATATATATATATATATATATATATTTGGAGCCGCAGGAAAACTGGAAGATAGTTTGCTATCTCAGACTGAGTACAGAAGCGAACTGAAATTGAGTGGAAGTACGAAGTCTGACGTAGTCAGGCTAGGACTGAATGCATTAATTACAGAAATTATAAATTCATTGTGAATAATGACTCTTTCTTCAGTGTGTGTTAAATATACTGATGCTGTATAATTAGTGTGACGTTTTCTGGCATTAGTCATTTGTGGCTGTTTATTTATTGCCTATGGTTTTGATTTAGTATCGATACCAAGGTGCCAGAGTTTGACGCCGTATCGAAGCCTAAAGTTTTCACTCTGGTGGAATGGGGAGGACGTTTTGCACTGTGAATGTCAACATAAAACCCATTTTTTAAAAAGAGCAGCGAAGAGGTCCTGTTTTCCTTGACATGTACAATTGCTTCTGTGACTCATGGGCTATTTTCACTGCTTCCTGCCATTATCTGCATCAGTTGGTCTGTGCCACAAACAGTAGACGTGTTTTCTTTGATATTCTTGTGCTGAGATGGTCTGAATCTAACCATTTAAGAGGGCAGAAATTTGCAGGTCAAATGAATTAAGTGGATTTTTCTTATTTGCTTTGAAGTTAGAGATGTCAGGGGGGCTGTGGAAGGGATGCACACTTCATTTGCGAGTGCCTTGAGTCATAAAAGCACTCACTAGTCAGAGCGAAGTGTGTTTAATTTAAATGTCACATTAAATGGCAATTTTCACAGAGATATCTTCATGCGGATTTTGCAGAGCGTGAACCGTATTGACATTCTTAATACCTAATTACTTAACACCATTTGAGCTAAACTGTTATCATGCGTGGGGTAACGGAACAGCATTCGTTTCAGCTCTGTACTCACACATGACCGTGCTCTGGGGTTGTAAAACTGGCTGAAGCCTAGCTAAAGGACAATGCAGGAGAGCCGTGCCAAGACACTACCTACTGCAGTGTGTCGTGTGTGGATTTTATAGGAGCAGATCTTTTATAGAAAGATTCTGAGAGGCGATTTAGTACGCAAGACCACTTTCAACAGTTAAAGAAATAGATCATCCTAATATTGAAAATTCTGTCATTATTTCACCCTCATGTTCTCCCAGATTTGGATGGCTTACTTGCTTCTTAGAGCAAAATAAAATATTATTACGAATTTATCTGGAGTTTTTTTGTTGTTGTTGTTCTTGCTGCTGCTGCTGTTGCTTTTTGATTAATGTAAATGTAAGTACATAGTAGATAAAGACACTTAATATAAAGTGGTACTGTATCATTGATGTACGGTTATAGTTTTGAATGCATTTAGTATTTTCTTTTTTAGTACACTTCAGAAATCAGAAATGTTGTCTTGAATACTATCTTAAATTATTTCAGTAAATTTTATTTCAGTAATATGCAAGCAATCTTAACCACAACTAAGCTATTTATTTTAACAAAATCACTGTCATTGTTTGTTTTCTGCATTTTCATTATGTCTGATTATTCATTATCAAATACTGTGATTGGTAAAATTCATTCAATGAATAATAGTTTTTGCAGTAACCTGTAATTATAATGTTTTAAGTAGATGTCAGGTGACTTAATACTTTTTATGACTTTTTTTTTATGCCATAGCATAGATTGATAGCATAGGTTCATAGATCTGTAGCATAGATGGCATGAGGGATCACATTAAAATTACTGAATTTACATTGGGTTGATCTTTAAAAAGAACAGATGGTGAGAGCAGGACGAATTTCCCTGCCACTGTTCCTATAAATAAGTGACGAGGACCAAAAGCACCACAGACTAGCTTGGTATTTCCCCTTATCCATATTGTTTCTGGTGTCTAAGTCATTAGCGTTCACGTGTGCCAGCAGTCAGATTTGTTTGGGAAACAAGATCCATGTTGCGTGGAGAAGGCCAATGCAAATGGGGCTCTGCTCCGTGTAAACACCCTCGCTGAATAGATGCCCACAATCAAGCAGGTGTGTGCTGTAACAGAGAGCGAACTCACAAATCAGCACGCTTTCTTTTATTTGGTGCATTGTTCAGATTTGTAAGGTAAAGCGCCATATAAAAAAGGCAACGATCAAAGGTAACAAGCAAACAGCATCTGACTCCAATTATTTGCACTTTTAACCTTTCCTTGTGGAGACATGGTGACATGAAAGTCACGCAGTTATTCAAACATGCCTTGTTAATGCAGTGCGTGAATTTATCACGAGCTCATTATCGGTTCTGACAGATTGCTTTTGCATTACTGCGCTTCCTCTGAGAAGTAGACCGCAAAAGCCTGGTGCTGTCTGTGTCTTTCATTTGCGTATGAAAATAAACATTCATGATAAATGACTTTGAGAACATTAGCGCCATCCCACAAGGTCCTTTTTAAAAGCATCTGGCCCAGCAATCAAAACCATGATAGTGCTTCAACAGTCCATGACACTTTCTGAGAGACGATCCTTTCCAAACTCCACTCAACACAAATATTATCCAGTTGTTTTGTAATATTGGCATTGGGAATTCTCCTGTTTCAGAATCGGCAGCACAGCGCTCGCATCTGTCTCTCAACATCGTAATGGAATTAGATTAGGCTTGCATGAACGGAGATGCCAGTGCATTTGACTGACTGTGTTTCTCCTCCTGAATTCTAGGGCCGCGGAGGACGGGGCTCTATCTTTGTGTGGGCTTCGGGGAATGGTGGCCGAGAGAAGGACAGCTGCAACTGTGACGGCTACACCAATAGCATCTACACGCTGTCGATCAGCAGCAGCACGCAGAACGGCAACGTGCCCTGGTACAGCGAGGCCTGTTCGTCCACCCTCGCCACAACCTACAGCAGTGGAGCCCTCAATGAGAAACAGATTGTGAGTCTCTCAGCTTCCAGAAAATCAGCCACAGTTATCCTTTAATTGAAGAAGTGGCGTAGCAAATCTAATACAAAAATAAAGAATCTGAAAACCGTTCAGAGGATGCACTGCCAAGCCAATTCATGAAGAATTGTTGTAAAATTATTTTGTGTATTGAAGTGTATTGAAACACACAGCATTATTCTATGTTGTGATGTAATTTCAACTGAAACAGGAAGAGAGGGCGGGACATATCGAGCAGACCCGCCCCCTTTTTATAATAGCCAATAGCGTTTTGTTTATATCTGCTCGGGCCAGAGCTGTTAAGCTCATTAAAGCTGCTTCAGATGACTTTCAGATTGACCGCATTTGACAGCCACAGTCTAAAAGATTACCCCCCTAGACTCAATATGAAACTCTTAGTAAATCAAAATAGTGATCATAAACATGCTGAGGCTGTGTAGTTGTAAAAGTTTTAAAAACGACTCATTCATATGATCAGCTCCGTGCGATTTCATCTCTGGACCAGAGCCAAAGTCTGGATCACACGGTGTCCGCTACCACAGTTCACGTAAAATAACAGGAAACCAGACCTTATTTGCACCAATCGAAAGCTTATTTACACTCTCTGAATCTTTCTCTAATCGCCTACATTGTGCACTACGAGCCGTTCACTGTACAGGAAATACTACACTGTGAACAAGTGACCGATCTCATCTGTTTATAGTGCAGGGGGCGGGCACTTCAGAGTCTAGAGAGCATTTGATTGGTCAGAAGATCTTATGAGTAGATGAAGTACGATATGAAGTCAAAAAAATCGTCATGCCGCTTTGGCTAAAGTGACAAACTGCAAGCTTTGAATGCTTATGTCTTCTTAATGCGAATTTCGTCACTGTTTTGTAGCACACTGACTTATATATAACCTTAAGACTAACATTGATACTAACACCCACATTTTTTTGATTACATGGGGACTTTAAAGGCTTTTTTGGCTGTCAGCAAATATTACAGTGAGCCACTAGTGAGGAGGATGATGGCCCTGTTTGAAGCTTCAGAAACAGATGTTCTTGTGATTGCAAACCATAGCTTCTCACTGTCACGCGTGGCTTGGTTTTATCTTTGTGTTTGCATTTTATTAATGTTTTTATGGTGGTCATTCTTGCCAAAGAACCCACTCATCATCTCAATGAAAAACAACTCAAATGGCATCATTTTCTGCTTCCTGCTGATTACAGTGGTAATCATAATAAGTTCACTGTATTTCACCATGACTGGCTTTGCGGGAGCTCAGCACTCAGGGTCATGGTTCAAAAATAATGCGCCAATTCTAAAAAACAAAACAAAAAACAAAATCATTATTTGACTCTTTTATAGAGTTGTTATTTATTAGGGCTGGAACAGTATATTGTGTCACAATATATTGCTATACAAAAGCGGAACAATGTGTTTTGTGAACTGTGACTGTATATACTGTCTAAAATAACATAATTCTGTATTTTTAACTGAGTTGAAATAGGAACATCTCTTTTCTGCTTAATGAACTCCCTTTTGTTTATCATATTCCTTAAAAATACTTACTTTGTGACACTATACTGTTCACACGATACTGTATTTTAAGGAGCCGACTCTTGACATCACCCCATTATTTATAATGATTTTTAAGAACATTCTTTTTAGGAATTCTAATTCTAAAATGTTGTATTTAGAACAATCTTAAGAAGAAAAAAAAAGATAAAAACATTCTTAAATGTTTTAGGAATACAAAATCCTAGAAAATAGATGGGAGTAGTTAGGAAGAATTTTATTCTTAAAAATATTTAGTGAGTATGGCCACTTTGGCGACTGGATAGAAGTGCTCTAAGAACCACTCAGATCACCTTAGCAAGCGCATAGCAACTCTAGTTTCAAAGCACAAATATCCCTTTGATTCAAAACAACAGCTCATCACTGTCGTAGCATGACATTTTCTTTACTTTCATTCGGTTTTGTTTTGTTCTTTACCCGGCTCTGTGCCGACCGAAGTGCACACCAAAGCATTGTTCTCATAAACCGACTTTGCCTGACTGACTCATTTATTGTCCTGCATTCAAGACACAGACACTAGTGTTCACAACAGAGGTGTGCTTTTAAAGGACAGAAGCCTGATACCTGCTGTTTCCTGTACTGTAGAGACTCTGTCAGACAATGCTCCTCTCCTGTGGCCTCCCAAGATCCATGTTTTAAGTGAATTCTCCTTTCATCGCTCCTGTCATTCAGCCTCTCTGCCATTTTTAGCAATTAGTCTCACACAAGGAGGTCTGTCGCAGTCACTGCACATCCTGCATCGTCTGGCTTTTTAAGTGTCACCCATCAACCCTTTTATGTTTGCATTAGTCTTGAATTGTGCTGACTCTGTCTGTGTGACCCTTAGGGCTTAATGGTGCTGTGCAATGTCGAAAATGTCAACTTCCTTGGTCACTTAACGGGCAGAAGCTGAATGAGTTTTTATGGGGGTTTTATATATTCCTGAAGAATATGTGAAGAGGTGTTTGCCCATGCAGATGCTGATGCAAGACTTGTTGCCAAGGCATTGATATGCAGTTGCTAGGAAGTTCTGTGTGGTTGCCTACTGGTCCAAGTGGAAAGAGCCAAATTCCCAAGTTTCTATGAAATCCTTGTCCCCAGACACATTTTTTTTCCTCTCCCAAATTTCCATCAAAAACCATTGAGAGGATCAGTTTGATCAAAGTAATAGCACTGCGCCTCAACAACTCTCTTGATTTAAAGTAGCAGTAATATCTGTAGCACATGAGATAATTAAAAAAGTTCATGTATTACGAAATCAAAATTTCCATTAGCGTTTGACATGCACACTACAGATCAGATATTAAAATGTAACTATTTGATGCAAACTCATTGATCTTCTGAGAAAACTAATCCCGTCCGAATGCGAATGTCTGTGATTGCCGGTGATATTTTATTTCACAATGTGTTTCCTCGTGTGTTTTGGCCAACGTGAATTCCCATATGCTCTTACCGCATGCATGTTTGATATTTGCTTACCGGCAAAGAAATAATAATAATAATAATAATAAAAATAAAATCAAGATCCAGTTTATTTAAACCGTTAATACTGGGTATTGTAATATCAGCATCAGGTAAGATTACTCGCGTTCATTTATGCACTGTTACATAATGTTTTAATTACAAATGTACTTTATGAAAATTAAACATGGGTTTAGCCTACTACCAAAAAAAGAGGAAAAGTTAAAATAAAGAAACCACACATTACCATTGTTTTGCTATTTATAATTTATTGTGTAATAATACTAATGGCAATCAATCCGAAATGATGCCCAGATGCACAAAACAAGTAGAAACAACTAGAAAACTAGTCCCGTCCAAATAGGGCTTAAGTTAATGAGAAACCACTCCGTACTGTTTCTTAATTCAGTGTGCTTCAGAGTTCTGCACACTCACGAATCCTTGAATTTTAATCAACAAAATGTAAAGACATCGTGCAATGTAGAGAGATTCATTGATTATAAAGGGAGTATCAAATATATAAATGCAGGGCTGAATCCAAAATTGTGATTATTGTCATGCTGATAACTATAACAGCAGATGATACAAAAAAAATCTGAAGTCTAAATTGATTGTAAGTGTAAATGCAGACTAACAAACTTGTTCTAGATAACAAGTTTCTTTTGTTCTAGATAACAAGTTTCTTTGTTCTTTATTTTATTACTTACATTTCACTTGTCCTTTTTAAAGCTATGTTTATAATAATCAAAATGCCTGAATTTGAACTTTTAATCTTTACACACTAAATCATTTAATTTTTCACTGAAATATGGCCTGAAAACTCTACAAGGAAACTTGAATCTGGAAAAATATGGAATTTTGAAATGGAAAAGTGTGAGAAGCCTGGCCTCAGGAAACATTCTGAAATAATAAAAAATGCATTTCAAGACCTCTTTAAGCTTTTATCAGTACAATGTTGGTATTGTGTTCCCATCTGGAATAATTGGATTTTCCCGTCATATCAGTGATGCTATGTGTTCTCTCTGCTTCCTGTTTCAGGTCACTACAGACCTCAGGCAGAAGTGCACAGACTCCCACACAGGCACTTCAGCCTCGGCCCCTCTGGCGGCAGGAATCATCGCCCTCGCCCTCGAGGCCAAGTAAGTCATCTGAAGCATGGTTTGTCCTGTCCTCAAATGAGATCATATTTCTTTATCAGCGATTTGAGTGACCCGGGGCTTTCAAAAAAAAAAAGAAAAAAAAAAGTTGCCCATTAGAGTGGCAGACTGGAGTTAACCTTCAATATCTCATTTGGATCAAACACATGCATTGAGCGGCTTTTACATCTGCATCATTTTAAATTAATTCACCGGCAACAATATAACCTTCATGACTCTACCGTTAGCTATCCGTGACCTTTACAAACGGGCAGGAGAGATTATCTTAGGGAAAGCATGCAAGCTTTTGTGTTTCACTCCACCAAGTATCTCGCCCATTTGAAAGGCACTAACACTTCTCTCCATAGTAAAAACCTGACCTGGAGAGACATGCAGCATCTGGTTGTGAGGACGTCCAACCCTGCCCACCTCACCACCAATGACTGGAAGATAAATGGAGTGGGTCGCAGAGGTAAAAGCCCATCTCATGGCTTATCATCACTCCCTTTCCTTTCGCTCGGGCTTGTCTTTCCACTTTCTAGCTACTTGAACATTTTGTGATTCGATCAATAACATTATCATTGCCTGTACCTGTCTGCAAAGCGCTTCGGATCTTTTAAAGATACCAACCTCTTTAATTCACTTTTTTATGGCCTTTTTAAACTGGTTCTAAAGTTACGTTCAACAGTATTGATTTCTCTCTCTCTTTCTCTCCTGCAGTAAGTCATTCTTATGGATATGGTCTGCTGGATGCTGGGGCCATTGTGACTCTTGCAAAGAATTGGACTAATGTTGGACCTCAGCGGATATGTGTCCTTTCCCTGGTGTCTGAGCCCAGGTAGGATAAACGGTCCATACTAGATCAGTCTTAAAGGGACTGGTCCATCATCATTTTCTCACCTTTATGTCCATCCAAATCGAATGTTCACACTGCTGTATTATATACCGTGAAACCATCCGGTGACCAGGGGCTGCCAATCTTCAAAAATGGCATAAAACTCTAGAACCAAGTCCAAATACAAGCTATGACCTTTAGTTTGACAGCATTAGTCCCACTTCCAACCAGCATAACAAAAATGTTTTTGAACCAAATCCACCACCTTACCTTTAAATTTTGTGCTGCTAAAAAGGCCATTGAGTGCAAGAGGAAATGGGAATATGAAGCGAGGTGGGAGCGAAACATCACTTTTGACGGTCTATCATATTTAAATTGCACAACTTGAACCATGCTTCAGTGCACACAGAGCGTGTTTAAAGGATAACCTAGTTACATCCACGTTTGTCACACTTCCATCACGGCTGACATCTTGGATCTCAAGACTGACCCTCAAAGTACCTTTCCGCCAATCTCGTCCTCTGTTCCAGCATATCAGGTCTCTCGCTCTTAAAAACTCACCCTCTTTTTATCCCTTCCTCCAGTCATCCTTTATGGTTCACCAACGTTATGGAAAGATCAAGGGGTTTTGGAGCAAAGCCGATTGTAGCATGCTGGTTGCAGAAGTCACGGAGCAAAGTGCCTCAATCCATCTCTGCTGTATTTTTCTTCATTTTTCGCTCACGACATCTCCGACTTGAAGTCTTGCACATGCTGCAGCTTTCCTGCGCACAGAGGGGATACGCTTCATTCCTCGAGACTTGTCAGAAGCTGTAGCCTGTCGTTCTCTCTCTGGATTTAAGCTGCTCTTCCAGTGTAACCCTGTCTCTGGTGAGCAGGGCCGGGCTGCTCTAAGCTCCTTATAGGATTGGGTTTAGAGTGCCAAAAGCCTACCGGCTCCTGTAGCAGACCTCGATGGCACAGTTCTTAACCTGACTGAACCTTTCTGTTGGACCAGGAATGTGTTTTGCACTTTTGTAGCAGTGTTGTAGCAGTGTTTTTATATAGCGCTCCTGATTCAGTAAGCTGTTAATTAGCTATGTACAAGTGAACACAGTTTAGCTTTCACAACATCGCTTTAACATATCAACTTCTGGTGTAGTAATTTTGGAAATTAATTTAAGATTCATGCTTATGCTTTCTTTTGAGACCTCAGTTTTTGCCATGAGGGTGTGTGCTGTTTATTTTATAAGCAGTTGAACTAATAATGTTCACCTGGTGGATGATATATGGCTCATTATTATAGGATGATCCGAACGATATCTAGTGTTAAGATTGTGTTTTAGCTAGATTGGTACTTGGTAGCGAATATTTTGCTGATCTCACATTTTTGTGGTCCGTAGGATTGTCAGCAAGGATATATAAAATTAATTTGATACATTTCCGATTTCAGATAAATCCTGTTCTTGTAAACTTTCGGTTCAACAAAGAGCCCAGAAATAAAATGCATCAGTTGCCACAAAATTGTAAAGCAGCAGAACTCAACTTGGACGATGATGAGAGCGATTAATGAGCAGCCAATCAGAATATTACAATGATTTCTGAAGGATCATGTGACACTGAAGACTGGAGGAATGATGCTGAAAATACAGCTTTGCATCACAGGAATAAATTATATTTTAAAATATATTACTTGTAACTGTAGCTCAAGTGGAGTATTGCGTTAGTAGCACAAGGTTATGGGTTCAATTCCCAGGGAACACATGTTAGGTAAAAACTGAATGGATAAGTGTCTGCTAAATGCATACATTTAATTAAAATTTATATTAAGACAGAAAACTATTATTTTAAATTGTAATATTATTTCACAATGTGGTTTAACTGTCAGAACACTTTTTTCCTCTTTTTAGGAATATTGGGAGTCATTTGGTGATCAAGATGAATGTGGATGCATGTGCTGGGACGGCTAACTTTGTGAGCTCATTAGAACATGCTCAAGCCCGGCTCACCCTGTCCTACAACCGCAGAGGAAACCTGGCCATCTACCTGATCAGCCCACAGGGCACCCGCTCCACGCTGCTGGCACCCAGGTCAGGACCTGAAAGGGATACATCCACACACTTTATACTCCAATAGAGCATAGCTGAATCAGTTAAGGGTAACATTCTCTGCCTCTCTCTTTCTCAGACCTCACGATTACTCCTCTGAGGGCTTCAGTGACTGGGCTTTCATGACCACCCACTCCTGGGACGAGGACCCTCGTGGAGAATGGATGTTGGAGATCGAGAACGTGGGTGGGATCAGCGACTATGGTAACTTGTCCATCCATTTAGGTTTCCTTTTTTTTTGTGCCGCTTTCGTGTCAAGCCCTGGTGCTCATGCAGGAGAATCATGTTCAACTTCTGCTGATAAAAAATGAGAATTACTATTAAAAATAATAAAAAATAAAATAGATAAGTTCATAAAAGATAATAAAAGATCAATAAAAAAACTCTGCCTTGAAAATTTTAAAGAGCCCAATATTGATTGTGGTCTAAAAATAATAATAAATCTATGCAACACTTTACAGAAATGTTGAGTATCTTCTCTCCACATCCACCTGATTTGCCCAGTCCTGTTTTCTTCCTCTTTTATGTCAGAGTCAGTTAGTCTTCCTCCACTACACTCTGCAGTAAACCTGATTAATTAAATCTAGGGATAATTAAATCAGAGGACTGAGTTTTTCCCCCCTCTCCCACTATCACACTCTCCAGCCGCCCCTGAACACTGTAAATATAAAGGAAGTCCCAGCCAAAGCCCATTCATTAGTCCCGCTCGGACGCTAACACAACTGCTCCATTTCTCTTTGTTGCATTAAGAATTTACAGAGCTACTGACTTTATTGGACTGTAGAGACAAAGTGTGCCATCTATCTAATGCATGTCGAAGCAGAGATACTGAACGATGATGACAAGAAGTCTGTGTTCGGACATTTCGTGTGCCGTTACAGGGCACGGTGATGATCAAACTTGTATCTTCCTAGTCATTTGTGAAAATGGATTTGTGAAAATGTACAATCCGACATTGTCAAAATAAAAAGGGTGTTGTATCTTGTATACAGTAATAGAATACCAATGGAGCTTATTTTGTATTTGACTTAGACTAAATATGGCTAATAAATATTGTAAATATTGCTTTTAAGTTGATCAAGCATTGATACATGAAACTAGTTCAGCCATGCAGGAAATCAGTTTCTGTGACGGTGGTCATTTATGCAGTTAATGGTCATTATACTGAAGTATGTTAATGCAGATCAATCAGAATTAAATATATATATGTGTATATATGTATATATGTATATGTAATGTGTGTGTGTGTGTGTGTGTGTGTGTATCAGGTCTAATGAGCTATACTACTTAATTGTTTATTATGATTATTATCACTAATTAATATTAAAATATTTAATTTATTTTAATAAAGTTTTTTATTATATATATTGATTTGCTGCATTTAAATTAAGCTTTGAGGGGCCCTGTGTTTGTTATTTTTATTATTTAACTTTCTTTCCCCTGTATTTTTATGGTAAAGTTTTAGTAATTTTTATTGTATATTTACTTTGGCAACCAGCTATAATTATTTTATATATATTATATTTGATTTAAGTTTGTTTATTTAGTGTTAAATGTTATGTGTTATGTTTATTTATTTATTTTTATTATTTATTATTTATTTTACTTTGGAAAGATCACTAATGCATTGCCTTTTGTGTCTTATTGCTTTAACATCTCTATTCTAATTTATCAGTAATCTGTTTTTTTTTTTTAAGAAATCATCTCTGCTAATATTGTTTGCCTTTAGGTCGGTTGCTTGTGTTGTTCCTAATTTGTTAGTTGACATCTTCTTCTGACTGAATAAATGTGCTTGTAGTATAATGAGTCTTCTGATTGCGAGAGATTACAGAATGAACACAGACAGACATAATGATCCACAGCTGGCAACTGTTCTCATGCTGTGAGTTTCTTGTGTACATGAGTCAGATTGTTGAATCTCTTTCTGTCTGTCTTAGGCACTCTGACTCAGTTCACGCTGGTTCTCTATGGCACAGCTTCTAGTTTATCCGGCCCTTCAGCCGCAGACTCCAGCAGCTGCAAAACATACGACCTCAACCAGATCTGCACAGGTAAGACTTTGAGATGGTGAAAGAGCGCCCCCTGGCAACCACTAGTGCCTTTACTAGCGGTCCTAAGCTGTTTTCAGACCTGATACATACTGCTCATATTTATGCATTCTCCTGCCGAATGTGTGCTGTGGACATTATGCACATTTTAATGCATGGGACACCTAGATGAGCCAATGCATTTGCCAAAATGTGCAGTTTACAACTAAAGTGCACCACACACAACTATGCACTTGACTCATTATTTTATTTGTTGTCTAAAATATTTGGATGTTTTACACAACATTTTGTTTAATATTTAGATTTTTTTTCCTGAATTAATCATGTAGTGTCATGCAACAACAGTGTAGCTCACTACTATTTGAAATGTTCATCATTGTATAATTAGATGCACATCATTCTGTTTTATGTGCCAGCTTTAAGAAATAGTAGGCAGTACGTAGTAAATATGTGACCGAAGACTGGAGTAATGATGCTGACAGTCGTTTATGGTCAAATAAATGGACCCTATATGGTTTTACAAAATGTTTAGTTTATTACATTCAATAATACATTTATTAATAAGTAACACTGTAAATGTGACCCTGATAATCTCCCCACTAATTGAAAGCTTTAAACTAAAGCTATAGACCTTGCAGCTGTTTTTATAGGTCCCTTTTGCTTGTGTTGAGAGTGCTGTGCTGGTCAAGTCTTAGCTCTTAAATGTTTTTGTGTAAAGTGATGGGCAGAGGTGTATGTAGTTTATTTCTCTCCCAAAATCCATTTCTTAAAGCCTGTTTAAACAGTCTACACTCTCTTAAAAATAAAGGTTTCAAAAGGGTGTTTTCATAGTGAGGCCATTTTGGTTCCGCAAAGAACCTTTCATTACATTTATTCATTTAGCAGACGCTTTTATCCTTACAGATGAAGACATTGGAAGCAATCAAAAACAACAAAAAGAGCAATGGTATATAAGTGCTATAACAAGTCTCAGTTAGGTTAACACAGTACACGTAGCATGGACTTTTAAATAATATCATAAATAAAATGAAAACCGATAGAATAGAAAAAGAATAGAGCAAGCTAGTGTTAAAAGTTGTGTTAATTGTATAATAAATGAAAAAGAAAACGGATAGAATACAAAAAGATTAGAAAGCTAGTTAGCTATTCTTTAAGAATAGAATTAGAATAGTGAGTATATTCCATTGATGTTAAAGGTTCTTTGTGAAACCACAGATCCCAAATTTATCTGAAATTGTTGATACAACAATACAGCACCAGCTTGGATTTCATAAAAGCACTCTTTGTGACGTCCTGGGAAGAGGACTGACTGTATTTGGAGGAGGATTGGTGCACTCAGAGGAAGGAGGATGCGTAATGCCAGCCCAACTACCAATTTCCAGCTAGCAATTTTGTGTACAATATGCATCAGGCGGTTAGTGAACAGATGTTGGGTGGGCTGGATTACACAGATACATGCCATTTATGTCACTGAGGCTACATGCAACTAAACGACACAATAGTCTGAGGCCAAATCCCTGTCAAAAATGAAAAAAAAAAAGTTTAAATCTGATTTTTTTTACTACTTTTTTTAATAATTCAAACATTATTTTGGGTAAAAAGAAAATGTTATTAAATATTATTAAAATTTTTTTTATAATGTATTGATTTATTAACATCACTGATATTTTATCAAATGTCTTAATAAATTACAGGGGGCTCTGACTTACAGTGATTTTTAAACTGCTTTCAGCACTGTTATTTTAGTATTTATATAGTATTGTTGAATTTGTTAATGTTTTGAATTTGCTTTTATTTTTATATTTTCAGTTTTAATTTTAGTTTTCGTTATTTCGTTAAAAGCAATATTTATTAATATTTTGAATTAACTAAGTTTTAGTAATTGTGTTATGTGCTTTTGCAATTAGATAAAAAAAAACATCTAAATTAAAGTTTTAAAGCCGCTCTAAATTAAAGTTTTTAATTTCAGCTAATTAAAAATCAGTTAAATTAAAAATCAGTTAATTAATTTTAAATAGTTTTAATTCGCAATAACAACACTGTCTTTTAGACACTACTTTACGCCACACATAAGAGCACTCTTAACCATGGTAAAATGACTGCGAAGCATGGCCACTTTGTGCTTTTTGAAATGAAATATATATGCATTGTTTGTATCAGCAAAAGCACTTTGTGTGTGTATGTCAGGTGGGTTGCCTTAACCGCGTATGAGTCTCAAAGAGTGATCCAGGAGTTCTTCGTTCTTCTGTCCTCTTTTGATGAAGTAATGCATGTTTTCCCTAATCTGAGCTCCGCAGCTTGAGTCCTCTCCAGGTGTTGAGCACTGTTACCACTACAACCCATAAAAAGGGATTTTGCGCTGAATAAAAGTCATTTAGTAGATGACCCTTTGCAGTTATCAGAAGATGCTGACTTGGGTGGTTTAGTAATCATTCCAAACATGGGACTTGCATCAAGCAAATCTGGGTCCTTAATGAGGTAGTGTTGCACATTTTGAAAAGTCCTGAATTTCCTGGATCATATTTCTTAATGGCTTGGCTGGCAGCATTTGAGGTGTAAATAAGTGTTTAGCTTCAGTCCTCAGGTGGATTAATTTTCCCTCTTACACACACACACACAAGCTGCCCAACTGTGCGTACTATTTAAAGGATGTTACGGGTTAAATACAAATGAAGCTCTTGCAAATATGTTTGTGGCATAATGTGGATTTACCATAAAATTTATTTTGTAAAAAAAAAAAAAAAAACTAAGCAAAAACCACCACCTAAATAAGACAGTGAAAGTGCATCTAGCCAGGCAATAGATATTAAAATAGGTTTGCACACACTTAAAGGTATGGCCTCAAAGCTTTTATGCATGTATACATCCTGACATGTTTGGTAACCTTTTCTGTGCATATCCAATCTTTTTTTTTTCCCACAGTAAGTCAGTCATCAAGCTTTACAAATAATGTTGATGCACTTTTTCATTTTCATTTTTATTAGTTTATTATTTTGTTTAAAACAAAATAGTAGTTTTTCACTATTTTTGATTATTTCACTTTTCTTAAAAAAAATATTCGAATTTTTTTTTTTTTTTTTTTTTATGAATGTATATTTATTTTGAAACCAGGTCAAGTCACCTTTTTTTGCAGAGCACTTTATACAGTACTGGTTGTTTCCAAGCAGCTTTACAGCATAAAACAGATTTTTTTTTCTATAATGCAAGAAGTCAGTATCATAGCTGGTCATTCTTCCAGCTAAAGTCAGTTCATAGATGATTCCGTGATGTCATCATCCAGTTCAGCTCTCTTCCAATTTAAAAAATACATTAAAAAAAAGTTAATTTATTTGCATATTGTATATAGTATCTCAGTTAGTGATGAGGTGATAAACCGATCAGTAAGAACAAAACGCTGTTTTAAATGAAGTACAGCATTTAACACTGGAAAACTGTCGGCTGCCCTTAAAAAAATAAAGCATTGCTTTTCTGCCTTTTAAATGGACAACCATCCAAATATAAACGTGCTTTTTGTTTAGGTTTTTGGAGTCAAGTCAGTTTTAGCACAACAGTTTAGCTTGTATTCAATCTAGAACTATTTTCAAGCCTAAACTAAAGCCCGTTTCTTCCTTATGCAGAGTGCAACCCCGGATTCTACTTGTACCAGACGGGCTGCGTGAGAGACTGTCCAGAAGGTTTCACCGCAGGCTCCCGTTCAACCTTCCTCCCCAACAACGAGGTGATGTCCGTCCTCCGTCCCGCCTGCCTGCTCTGTCACCCCGTCTGCCTCAGCTGCAGCAGCACAGGACCTCAGGACTGCCTCTCCTGCCCACCTAACAGGCTCCTGGACGCCGTCTCTGGCACCTGTCTGCACCCCAACCAGATCCACCGTGAGTCTCCAGACGGCAGACTGTTTCAGGTGCGAGGCGACGTCTCGTCCATCCAACTGCCGCTGACCGTGGCCGTGCTCAGCTGTGCCTTCATCGTGGCTATGTTTGTGGCCGTGTTCAGCGTCCTGCAGATGCACACGCGCATGCAGAACAAACTGCTCTCTGCTGAAGCGGGGGCTGGACCCGGCTTACTGGCCGGGTTCGGTTTCAAACGCACCGAAGTTGCCTACAAGGGCATCCCGAGCGTTTGGCGGGAGGACGAAGGCAATTCCGAGTCTGAAAACGAGGAATTCGAGATCCGCAACGAGAGGACTGCCTTCATCAAAACACAAAGTGCTCTTTAACCCCTTCTTGCCCATGTTCCTCCCCTCTCTAGCCTCTACTGCACTGTTGTCTCTTTTTGTGTGCGTGTGTGTTTTCCTTCTGGGTTAGTCTGAACATATCTCACATCTGGGGCTTTTGGTTTGCTTTTCGCACCTGTCGTAGTTATATGAGCCATGCATTCACCTGGGTGTTGACTTCTTGGTGCCTCAACATGGAAAGCTTCCAGACACAAGCGATGGGGACGAGTAAATTGTCGCAGGGCCGTCCTGAAGTTACAATAAACATGATTATTGTTTGGTCTCTTCCTCTTGCCTACTGAGATTTTGAGAAGATTTATTTGCATATGAGAACAACACGAGTTTTTCTTTCAGTGGATGAGTAAGTGTGTGAGTGTAAACTACATTTATATGAAGTCGGTCAGTGCTGCAGAGGGTCGGATCCACTGGATTTGCACAGGGAGTCCTTTAGAAGAACATATCACTATTTCTACATGGTCAGAGATGTGTTGTGTGTTACACGCATATTACTGCTCCCCCTAGAGCATATACATTGCTGAATTCATGATTATTTAATGAACAGTATGCAGTTTAAAGGAATAGTTCTCCAAAAGATGAAACCTGTCATCATTTGCTCACCCTCATGTCATTGCAAACCTGCATGATTTTCTTGAGAAATATTTTGCAGAAAGTCCTAATGCCTCAAAATCTATATTTGTGTGTGTGTGTGTGTGTGTCTGTGCACAACATAAGTATTTTGTGTTTGTTATAGAATCTCATTCAAATTCTCATCATTTTTTCATCAAAGGGTCAAAATCATGGCATCAAACCTAGTGTGGTTCATTATTTTGTAATTGTAACATTTAATTTAGTCTAGGGTGAAAATAGAATCTGGAAATTGCCATTTAGCTGAATATTTGTCTTGATTGTCATTTATATATATATATAAAACAGCCCCATAACATTATATTATATATAAAATGCCAAAATTTGTGAACGCAAATAGCTTCTGAATTGCTCTGGTGATTCTTTAGTGTCTTTTGTGCTTTTTTTGAAGTAAGATCACATGCAGGTTTGAAATGGCATGAGTAGGTGAATATGGTAAATATTTTATTTGTGTGTTTCTCTGTGAACTGCAGTAACCCTGCGCTCTCTGACCATACCGCATGTACGGGAGAAAACTCTGAAGTCCCTCCGAGCCAGCTCAGCAACATTGAGCTCTTCTCTTTTCTAAATCTGTCCTCCAGTCAAGGTTTTAAATACTACGGTCCCGGCTATAGGCCTATCCTGAAAAGATCTGACCTCCATATTGTCATGTTTGTGGGGATCATCTACTTGTGATATACAGATGTTAGAGGTGTTGTTCTATACAGTAGGGGTGTGTTTTTAAAATAAGTTCGAGAAAGGGCTGTGATGACCCTCAACCAGAGCAGCTGTCAGATATCACTGCAGTTTTATAGATGCAAATCATTTCATCAGGTCATTTTCTTTGCATACAACTGTTTGTTTGTAGTAGTACGCTTGACATTGTCAGATCATCCGCCCAGAATATAGTACTTTTGTTTTTTGTTTTTTTAATATGAATCACATATACATGATCCACATATGTTGGTCTTATGCAGTATCTTTACAAAATTACAATGTTATCAATGGAATCTGTGCAATAGAGGCCCAACAGAGTGATGCTGATGCTCTGGCTTCCTTTTATAATCTATCAAAACGATTGGCAGTAACCGCTTTTCAAAACCATTGTTTCTAACCTTAACTGGACACAAGGACACAAACTATTTGCATCATCTTTAGCCTTGCCTTAGTTTAGTTCAAACACTTTTTATACAATGAAAACATCAAGGCTCGTCTACACAGTCTGCAGGCGATCAGAACATCTTCATTTACAACACCGTACAGTTTCAGAGCTGATAAATATGATGAGACCTGACAGTAATGTTATTTGTGGATCTGGTTTCTCACGGTTCTTAAAACAAGGTTCAAACTGGAACTTTTCGTCCCTTCTTTTATTATTTGTATAGAGTGAAAATTGAAGCTGCAAATTACTATGCAGCTAAACAATTGTCTTTATACATAGGTCTTCAGTTAGTTTACATGGAATGAATTTGGGTAAATAGGGCCACAATTTTTGCATTAATTTTGCATGTATATAATCTATAAACACGCGCACGCACACGGAGTTAAATCTACTTTCTATTAACACTTTCAAAATACATGTTTATTAATTTCTCTACACTTTTGTTTAGCTAAACTAGGGGTCTCCAAACCCTGTCCTGCAGGGTTTAGCTGTAACCCTAAGTAAATGCACCTCAACCAGCTAATAAAGGCAAGTTGGAGCTAAGCTCTGCAGGACACCGGCCCTCCAGGACCGAGTTTGGAGACCCCTGTGCTAAACTGTAAAATAGCCGTTCTGCTCCCTGCAGGAATGATTTCATGTTACAGCGGTTTTGGAAAAGCCTTAAAGAGTGTGAAGGCATGACCAAAGAGCACAGGTTTAAAATCTGCTTGCTTAGATTGATAATATGACCTGAAAAAAAAAACCTATATTAATTGGGTTCGCTTCAGTTTTGAATTGGTTAACTGATTTGGTCATACACATTCATAAAAGTGCTTCGAGTGGTTGTTAAAATTTTTGCAGTTGTGGTCTAAACTCATGTCATGACTTCAGTTTTTACCAATGCCACACACAATAGGGTTTCACCCTGATGGTGCGATGATTGCATTATGCTTTAAGGGCTTGAGTGTTTGTTTCTGTGTTTCTTTGCCTCCGTGTGTGTGTTAAGCCTCAAGTAAGAACCATCTGGAGTCATAGGATTATTTTCACCTTTATTTGAAGAGTCAACTGATGTATGTAGTTCCCCAAGTAGAAAACACCAATCATTTGTTTGACTACCTGAGACAGGACAACTATATAAAAATGAGGCTTATTTTTGTACTATCAATGGTGCATTGTCATTTACATGTAATTTAAAGATTATTTTGCTCTTCTTTTTTTTCCTTCCTTCTATTTAATTGATGTCTATATGCGAATTTAAGATTATACAAATAAATAAAGATCTATGCAAACTTCATTTTCCTTTGTGAACTCTCACATTTGTTGTATTTCCTGTAGGTCAAAGTTATAGTCCACAGCCATGCTGAACTACCTTTAGTGGGGTTTTGTCGATCTCGACAAAGCTACATGACACATTTTAAAGGTTTCTACTTGGAAATGTTTTTTTCTGAGAAAGGTCTAGCACCCTGTTGCCTGTTGAGGTTGAAGTGTTGTGTGCAATGACTACAAAAGGAAGATCTGTCTACGCTACATAAAGGATGCATTTGGTTGAGAAATGTGAAACCATGTAACGAGTGCCTCGACCAGTTGTTTAAAATGTGACTTGAAAAAATGAAAAGAGAACTACATATTTTACCCATTTTCTGTTTTGTGACAAAAATGGACTACCAGACGACTTCCCTCGGTTTGTACAACATTGCATCACAATTTGTGTAATCCCACAAAAACACGTGCTCACTTAAAAAAATAAAAAATAATAAACACCTATGAATCATCACTGTCCAAAATATTAAATCATGACCATTCTATTATATCCTGTTTGCTATGTGAGCATTTATGATTTACTTTTACCTGTATAGGCACATATCTTGGAAAGAGCGAGAGAGAGAAACCTAGATCATTGAACTCATTGACTCATTGTGCAGGGCATGTTACACCAATGCAGCACACTGTGTGTGTGTGTGTGTGTGTGTATGTGTATGTGTATATATATATATATATGTATATGTATGTATGTATATGTGTGTGTGTGTGTATGCATGTGTGTATATATATATATATGTGTGTGTGTGTGTGTGTGTGTGTGTATGTATGTATATATATATATATATATATATATATATATATATATGTATATATATATATATATATATATATATATATATATATATATATATGTATATGTGTGTGTGTGTGTGTGTATGTATGTGTATATATATATATATATGTGTGTGTGTGTGTGTGTGTGTGTGTGTGTGTACACGCGCACACGCTTCTTAATTGTGTTTTTTAATTATTTATCGTGTTAATTTCATGTTTAACATGCTTTTAATGTTGTACTATTTATAATTAATATTTAGTAATATTAAAATAATTGTAGCCTATTATAATCCGATTTTTTTTTTTTTTATGTAAATAAGAATGTAAATGTATATGTAAAATCCCAGGAGACGTGTTTTATGAGACGGTACCTGTATAGTGCAGGTGTTGTCGCGGTTAGATCCTGTTGTTCGCAGTGAGTCTGCGTCCTGCCGGACTGTCTTCCTGGTTTCGTTTTTTTAGGCGCTGTTGTGGTCACCAAGAGCTCGTCTGTCGCCTCGTTTGTCTCGCTGTCTCCGGTATTTATAGTATCGACGTGCTCTTTCCGTCTCGTCGCTTTGTTTTAATGGAGAGTTATGTGATTCGGTCGTCCTGACAGGTACGTTTCGCTGCGGCCAGACACATCTGAGGTGAGAATTTACGCAATTTCATATGTCGACAGTAAGGTTTTGGTTTTACGTAGTCGATCTTTTTAAGAATGCCGGTTGTATTTTTTATTTTAAATGAAAATTATGATTCATCTACAAACTAGTGTCGTTGTAACCACTGACTGACGTTTAGAAGAAACCGTCGGTGACGTCACAGCGCCTTCAGACCACTTTTGTTTTAACCTTTTGAACACATGTATTATATTTTTGTATTTAAATATTTAATGTACGCTTGTTAATTTCCGTCTTATAATAGGTGAAGAACGTATACAAATAAAAACGCCCTGTAGAAAAATTAGTTAATATGGAAAATTAATAGGATGAGAGATTCATTTTGGTTTAAAATAGTTAAGCGCACTAGGTCTTATATACACACACACTCTTTGGAATTGAAAAAAAAATGTTTGTACACTTTTTGGAATAAAAAAAAAAAAACATGCACTTTTATATATATATATATAATGGGAGTTTTCTTTTTTTTATGTTGAGATGATCTTGACAAAGGTACATATATATAGGGGAAAGTTGTCACTGTGTTTTTTCCTTGCTCCTTTACACACAGTAGACCTTGTTCATGTGTAAATCATAAACTTTTTGGCATTTCAGAATATTTCCTGATGACTGAGATGTTCGGTATTATATAACTTTTCACATTTGATTTGGGAAGTGGTCAACTGTAGACAACATCCCTTTCTTGTCCTAAACTACCCATGAGGAAATGAAAGTTTCTGAAAACTCCCAAGTTTATTGCAATCCTTTTTTCAACCGGCACACAAAGGGTCCAAATTTTGTTAAGCAGTGCACATTAAAATTATTTTAAAAGTCTATAATATTCTTCCTCTTTCTGTAGATCTTGGTTTGTGGTGTTTGTCATTGACCGGACTGTCAAGTATCTTTGACCAGCATACTGCTTGTGACCCATACACAGTGTAGGTCATTTTGACTAGTAGTTATTATTTCTGACTACATGTTGGCTGATAAAAACACGTTTCCACACACCTCTGCTGTTTTAGTGTGTTGCAGGTATGGGTTTCGGGGAGGACCTGTGGTGCCCTCAGGGTCACGCCGCTCTAATAAAACTACAAGACTCCGAGCTGCGTCTGATGGAGGTCATGAAGAAATGGATGACGCAGAGGGCCAAGAGCGATCGCGAGTTTTCCGTGCAGCTGCATCAAATGTCAGCCATTGTTGAGAAGCTGGAAGGATCTCAGCCCGGAGGAGGTCTCGACTACATCAGCCAGTTCAATAAGGTTCGCAGCATCTCCTTAACGAGTATAACGTTTCAGAAGGCATGTATTTGGAATTTTACATAATTGATTCCAATTTATATTGGAATTTTCCATAATTGAGTTGAGTTGACTTGAGTACTGCATAGAGTCTGAATTCTTACTTTCCACATGATGTGAACACCTACAGTAAAGGCATAGAAAGTGCCCTGTTATGGGAAATTGCACTGTAATAATCCAAAAGCTCTCAGGCTTTCTCTGACTTTCCAGCTGTTTAGATTCTGTAACAATGCTAGAGCCACTAAAGGCTTGTTTCCACTGAGCGGTACGGCACAGTTCAGGGCAGTATGATTCAGTAAGGGTAACCCTGATAAGGCTTGTGTTTCCACTGTCAATAGTACCCTTATTTGGTAGGCGTGGTGTATGCCAGAAAGTAGCAAAGAACCACGACAACAAGCACAACTTTGCCTCTTTTTGTTAAATGTCAGTTTTAATGAACAATAATAGCCATTATAAAAGTATAAGCAGAAAGTATAAGAGGCTCATATAAGAGGAAATAAAGACAAAGGAAACAGTTCAGTCAAACGTATGCTACAAAGTCAGCGCTGCGGCTGTACTATGGTAAAGTTAAAATTAAAAAGGTGCAATGTGTAATATTTACAGCGATCTAACTCTTAAAACTACATTTCATGACAATAACAGTAATATTTAGAAAATGATGCAGGTTTTTGGGCAAATGATGTTTCAGAAGTCCACAAGAACAGTCAAGAACGCGTACTGAGAAACGGCTATTGTCTGTGCGAAAATATACAATTATAAAATACACGTTCATTATTTTGTGTGTTCGCGAACTCTGATGTAAATAAGCCCAACACTCACAGCAGAGCAGAACGAGTCCCTTGTATCAAGCAAAAGTGACGATTTTAGTCAACCAATCAACATTCTGCAGTGAGTTTAGCTCCGCCCTTTTGGTATCTTTCACCTTTCTGACGGTGGAAACGGAAATAACTGTACCGAGTACCGAGCTGAACGCTCAGTGGAAACAAGCCATAATTGAGTGTAGGCCATGAACAGGCCTAAAATGGTTTTATTTTCTTTGCCGATGCAAATTGAAAACATTCTGAAAGTTTTTTGATTGTTGCATTCACTTGAGAGATACATGCACCTCAGTTAAACAGAATCCTGCATTCACATGTTCAATGCCTAAATCCTAAAAGATCATTCATTTTGTCGCTCTCACAGTCATGGAACGTGCTGGTCAATCAGACGGAGAGCCTCAGTCGTCTCATGCGCAAGCACTCGGAGGATCTGATGGTGGGACCCCTCAGCAAACTCACCCTCCTCATCCGGGACAAGCAGCAGCTGAGGAAGACTTACGGGGAACAGTGGAACCTTCTCAGCCAGGAGCTGTGCAGGGTCAGCGCCACACGCACATCACACTCACACAGTTCACTGTTACACATTACAGTAAAGGTTCCTTATTGTCATCAATGGTTCCATGAAGAACCTTTAACATCCATGGAATCCTTTCATCACACCAACGGTTCTTTGTAGTGGAAAAGAACATAAAATGTTCTTTGAGGAACCAAAATTGGTTCTTTTATGGAATCACTGCAAAATATATATATACGTATATATATACACATACATACAATACCATTCAAGTTGTAATGCAGTAGAAGTTAGTCATGCTGAGAGCCAGCAATATGAAGTTACACATTAAATGAGGAAATATGTGTGTGAACCATGAAGTATGAATATATTTGAAAGAATTTTCCCAGTTTCCAAGTAGTGTGCTTTTATTTGCATAAACACTGTTTAGAAGAAACATGCTTTTCAAGACTGCATTTATTTAATAAAAAAATACAGTAAACCAGTAATATAATGAAATATTACAACAATTTTAAATAACTGCTTTTTATATTTCAAAATGTAATTTATTCCTGTGATGTATAGCTGAATTTTCAGCATCATTCCTCCAGTCTTCAGTGTCACAAGATCCTTCACTAATGCTGATTTGCTGCCTAAAAAAATTATCATCATTATTATCGTTGTACTTCTTAATATTTTTGTGGAAATAATGATGAAATGTAGGATTCTTTGATGAATAGAAAGTTCAAAACAACAGAATTTCAGAAGAACAGCAGAAAAGAATTGATTTGAAAGGGAAATCTGCAATCTTTTCACGCAAGTCTTTATCAAAAGATCATCAGTATAATCATCTCATATTTGGTTCAGTGAATGTGTTTAGATGTTTGGCATTATCTAATATTAGATATAGGAAATGTAAGTGGTAAGTCATCAAGCGGCTCATTTTTGTACTTATTTTATTTGCTTAATAGGAATAGCAGTGGTTTCTGCACTGCCGCTCTCACCCTGCTTTGAGCTTCTGATGTTATCTCTGAAACCCAAGTTTCCAAATGTTTTTCACATCGTTTCTGTGAATTCTTAAATGGTTTAGCGTTGCAAACAGATACACTAACAAACATCAGGAAGTAGAAAATACCAGTTTCTTGTGAATCTTATCAGCTTCGTCAGCAACAAAACTGTATGTCAGTTTGTTTACAGTAAATGTTTCAGTTAAAACAGTTTACTTCAGGAACCAGATTTTATATCGGACGTTAAGTGGCGACCCAACACGATCATTTTATTTAACATTCAGTAGTTTTGTCAGGCAACCTGTCCATGTTGGTAACAGTGTTGCTGTTGCTTGCATTTTTGTCTGATTTGGCTTCTACTCAATAATGCATGACTTTGCATCAACATCAAGTAGTTTCCACAGCCTGCATTCACAGATATAGGAAGGAAGTTGCAACTACTGCAACAAATAAATCACTCTTTCCATTGATACTTATGTTTAGCCTGGAGGCTTTTAAAGCTGTTATTAGCTAAATATCGCACATATTCAACCTCATATCTAAAGCTGGCTAGTAACATGTTGAAATGGTCATCAGCAATAAGTTTTCAGTCCTTTTCCTTTCATGCCTTTGATTGCACGGCAAACGTGACTCACTTTAATGCACCAGTCTGGATTTTGATTGTATTTGTGTCCTGTTGTGGAAGGTTAGGTCACCCAAACTGAGCTGGACCGAGTCAAGTCCAGTTACAGACAGCTAGTACGGGACGCGACCCAGGCCAAAAGGAAATACCAGGAAGCAAGCAAAGGTAAGAAGCCTCGCTGCTGCATTGTTCTCTAAAATGCTTGGCCATTCTTCTTTCATTTTGACTGTGAATTGTGGATGTTGTTCTGAACATATAGGCACAATAAAAGGAACTGTTTAATGTTTAAACACTGAACGGTTTTATGGTATTATGTATACAAGGCGTTTGTCTACTTAGCCAAGAGCGACGTGTATTCTCGGTCACAAAGATGTAACAAAGTTTCCTCTTACAGAGGAAACAAGGGAAGCTAAGTGTGGTTTCTCCAGTGAGCATCGTGTGTGAATGCTCAGCATAGCTCTTTTTGCAGCACTTAGATTGGCCAAAATGAATGCAACAGTAAATAAAATATATTCATACACAGACAACGGATATGAAAAGTTAATTACAGATACTGTATATTTGCACTGTGGAAGGCATTATTGAAATGAGCTACAGTGTACTGCAAATTATGGGTACAGTTTTATCACATTTTGATAGGATGAGCAAACGGTTTTATAGCCTGTTAAGCACTTGGCCGGTGTATGGGGGAGTTCAGTGGTTTGATGGCTGGCTGATTTAAATTTAAATGAGTAAATATAGCTCTTGAGAACTACACTACTGTTCAAAAGTTTGTCATCAGTGGGATGGCTCTTAAGCACACCAAGACTGCATTTATTTGTTATATAAAATAGAGTAAAATCATGCGGCATAAAACAAGATATTTCGTCTGTTAAACCAAACCAAAAAATGTCCATGAGAGCAATCTCATTAAAATCCGGTAAATGACACAATCCATAAAAATCATCCACAAACTCCTCAACGGGACGATTGCCCTTGACGAAGACGCAGAAGATGAACTGCTGGGTTCATGTTTAAATGTCCAGCTTTCGGTAACATTCGGTCCACCGAAGGTGAGTTTACTGGATCCCTGTGCAGTTTGTTTAAATCCAGACATGACGAGATACAAGATAAACAGAGTCTGGACTTGGCATGAACACGAAACAACTCGCTACGTAGATCAAAGCTTGACAAAGACAATGGAAACTCGAGGACTATATTTACTGAACAAAAACACAAATCTGATGTGATGTGATGTGTGTGTGTGTGTGTGTGTGTGTGTGTGGTTGAATGGCCTCTTGTACTTGAAACAACCTTTCTCCTAGATGTTCATGCGTATTTGTGGATGGTCTTTTGTACAGACAAAGAACGTGAGAGAGCAAAGGAACGCTACATCAAAGCCACTCTGAAACTGCACGAGCACCACAATGAATATGTGCTGTCGGTGAAGGCCGCACAGGTGCATCACCAACTCCACTACGGCCAAAGCCAGCCGGCGCTGCTGGAAACACTGCAGACGCTGCAGGAGGAAATGGTGCTTATTCTGTGAGTCAACGTTAATAACATCAATCAACGCCATAAACATATACTGGGAACTTATGGTAGTTAACATGCGCTTAGCTAACATGGATTTATTTCTGTTTATGATGAAAGTGTTAGGTGTTATCAAGTAAGACCTTCGTTAATAATATTAACTGTAGTATCAAATAGATTTTTACAGTTTTTAAATTACGGTTCTTGCTGGGTGATGAACTCATTGCCTTTTTTTTTAAAAGCTAACAATTTATGCTTTTGGAATGGATATGTCATCCTGTTCGCTTCTCACATGAATTGTGGATCGAGGATAATGTTACAGTTAGAAAAAAGAAGTAGGTGTGCTGTGTCCCATGTAGGA
Organism: Carassius auratus; assembly: GCF_003368295.1. Lineage (NCBI taxonomy): Eukaryota > Metazoa > Chordata > Actinopteri > Cypriniformes > Cyprinidae > Carassius > Carassius auratus. The sequence continues at coordinate 27,136,007 of NC_039274.1, forward strand.
AAACACATGACTGATGTGGCATGCTGTTTTCTCAGGAAGGAGATTCTACAGGAGTATTTTGATCTGTCTAGCTTTCTTCACGATGAGGTGGTCAGTGTTCACACTGAAATGGCCAATGCCCTGAAAGCCATCCAGCCACAGACGGAGTACGAGAACTTCATCCAGCAGAACAGGTGTGTACTAATACCTTTCCCTTTTGTTCCCAGTTTTTGTTGAATGAAATGGGATCCTGGATCAGAGGAACAAAGGATGTCATATATGTTTACTAACTTGCTTGATTATCTCATCTCTTAAAGTCAACATGAAATCAAATGAACCCTGTTTACTTTCATAATAGATGGTCCTGGCCTTAGCGACTATCCTGCGGACACATTCAAATCCAAGCTTTTAAGATGCAAAACATAAACTTTAATATAAATTATGGGGGGGGGGGTGTATGTGTTGCTTACAAAAAAATATGTTTTGTCGCTATGTCTGTCATTAAAGAATGAAAATGTGTTGATGTTGATGACAGCTGCTGGTGCATGAGCTGTAAAGTGAAAGGCAGCACCAAAATAAGTCCATTTCACAAATTAAAGATTCCTCCAAAAATAAATGATCACTGGCAAAACGTTGAGTATAATATAATGAAATATTTGCATATAATTATGAATGAATGGTCGGTTAGTTGTAGTTGCATGAGCTGTAAAGAGAAAGGCTGAAACATAAAAAAAAGTCAATTTAAAGCTTTTAGGAGTCCAGCAAAAATAAATGGTCACTGGTCAAACATCTATTATAATATAGTGAATTATTTGCTCACATGCATGGCATGCATGCATTAATTAAAAATAATAATAAATAGTTTGTGAATAAATATTTTCTTTGTATGTTGCTTGAAAAAAAAACAATTGTCACAGTTGTACTTGAATCAATTGAATTGTCTGTCAATCAAAAATGAAAATGTGTTTCCTTCATAATAATGAAGCCCAAAAGCTGCCCAAATCTTGGACATAACTAAAACCATGTGTGCAATGTAATATAACTAATAACATCTTGGCAACTAATCAAATCATGATGCATAAAAACAAGCCCCGTCTTGCATTTCTTCCCTGATAAATATTCTGTTTGGTTTTATGCATGGGCTTGCAGATGCCCTTTTATGTTACAGTGCCTTCACAAGGATTGTCAGGCTTCTGTCTGTCCATGTCTCTCTGCGTGCACATGTACAGTATGTATGTGTATGTGCAGGTCAAGAGGAGAGGTTCCTGCATGTGTGGAGTTTGACAGCAGTTTGTTGGAGGATGCTGAAGGTCTGAAGCCTGAAGATCTGCAGCTCAATGAGCTCACAGTAGAAGGAATCCAGCATCGGTCAGTTGTTTCTTCTTTCTGCACACCTCTGTACAGTATAGTGGCACCAGTGAAAGCAAAAATGTCAGAAAAATGCAGAAGTGAAATCTAAAACTCTCGGTATCCTCGTCATTGCTTATGAAACCATCATATGAACATTTCTTTTTTCATGTGTTTTTTAGAGGGTAGAGAACGAGTATTTTTCCATAGCCTGTTTGCTATTTGGTTCATTATTTTGTGTGTGTGTGTGTGTGGGTATCGTCTTAAGTTAATTAGGAACCAGATAATATGTTTTTTCAATTACTTACACACTACAATTCATTCTCTAAAAACAACATCCCAACCCATTATGCCAATTTCTCCAACAGTTTTTTTTTGTCATGTAGGACACACAAAAGTAATGTTAAAATGTTTTTTTAAGAAATAAATACCTTTGTTATAAAAGGATGCATTAAGTTGTTTAAAAGTGACAGAATTTAAAAAAATTTAGTTTTGATCGCAGGAATAAATTACATTTTAAAACATATTAAGATAGAAAAAGGTTTTTTTTTTTGTTTTTTACTTCTATTATTTCACATTTTCTGTTTTTACTGTATTTTTATTGTTTTTATTTATTTTTTTATCAAATACATGCATTCCTTGGTGAAATTAATTCAAAAACATTTAAAAATCTTACCAATCCCAAATAGTAGTGTACATTAAATGCACAAATAATACATTTAGGTTAAAACCGCTGTTCATTATCCAAACATTAACCATTAACTGATAAGACAAGAATATTAAATTAGTGTTAAATAAATAATAGAATGGACGAGTGACTTTGTGACTTTTTTTCGGTTTACTTTAATGTGCAAACAGCAGGATACAGAACAACAGAACAACAACAGAACCTTAATTCACACATACTTTATTTGAATTATTATGCACCTGCAGTGCTTATGAAACAAAGAAAAACAGAATAAAAACATTTCAATAAAAAAAAAATGACAGGCCTACAACAAATATTTTTAACTTAAATAAATGACAAATTAAGACAACGAAATGTGCTTTGAAGAAAGGTTTTTCTTCAGGCATAATAATAAATAGCAGGTCTTTCTCAGTGCACAACTTTTGTAGTATTTTTATTTTTATTTTTATTGTCAACGAAGATAAAAAAAAATGTTGAAAATTTTTTCAAAACCTTTTAAACCATTTAGCTGATAGTATTAATCAGTGAAAATTCTTACTTTTGGTTAATGGTTAAACAATCCAAACTCTAGTAACTCCGTTTTGCTGGCCCTTAGCAATTTGACTACTTTCTATTGCACCACAATGCATTTCGCACTTTCAAGCCTTCTCATTTTTTCCCTTCTCCAAGGCTCACTGCTGTGGAGGAGGAGCTCCTGGGTCTCGCTAGTACTCTTGGTTCTCAGCAGGCCACTGTCAATCAGCTGGAGCTGGATCTGCAGAATGAGGAGAGCTTGGCAAACACAGGCCAGAGGTGAGCCTGTGATCTCTACAATTCAAATGCCAAGGAGATTTAAAAAGGAAGTTTCCACATGTTGTTAGGCAAGCAATCATTTAGAAAACTTTTATCCAAAGTCACATTTTTCTGGAGCAACCAGATAGCTCAAGTGTGGCTCCAAGTAGATTCAAACCCCTTACTTAACGTACTTTAACCCCTGCAACATACCACCGTCATGTTAAATATCAGATTTCCATCGCTGTTGACTGTTGTACAGCAGAAACATAGAAATTAAAAGTGTTTTTTGATGTGTGGTTGAGACATGAAGTCAAAGATTCATATAAAGTCTTCATATAAAGTCAAGGATTGTGAATTGAATGTAAAATGTTTATGTAACAAATTAGAATCAGTAAAATGAGTCAAATATATTTTGAGAATAAGGTCTGGCCAAAAGTGAGATTAAAAATATTGAAAGCACATTATACATGTACTTGCACACATTTGAGAATTGGAATATCAAATATTAAATTAGAATTAATAAAAGATACATCTGTTGTTTAGAATGTACCATTTTATAACAGAATTCCAAGGTATAGATATATGTTTTATTGGGGGGCATGTGCCCCAATAATAGAACAATCTCTGGAAACTCTACTGATATGGCCAAATAAACTGATATGGTCCGGTCAGAAACTGAGTTTGAGACTTCTGGTGTACATCAATTAATCTTCTTGTGCCTCCACAGTGGCAATGAAAAGAAAAGAATCAATCTGCATCTAATCAAATCATTTTGAATCCATAAGAGCATTCCGATTTGCCCAGATTCTCACCACTTGTTCTCCTCTGTTTGTTGTTTTAGGGTGTATCAGTTCAGTAAGCGTAATGCTCTGGAGGACAGCAGACAGCAGGTCGTTCTGTCCATGGTGGCTCGAGCTCGTCTGGAAGCCCAACGGAGGCTTCTGTCCGATAAACTGCAGTCTCTGGGCAGTAAGGATGCTCCACCTATAATCCTGGATGATGATCAGATATCTGTCACGTCCAGCAACTCAGTGAGTCCACTCTCATCTCATTAAACTGTCCTGAGAACTTCACTTCTTCATACACCTGCTTTGCGTTCTTCAGTTGTACTAGACTTGTTGGAAAGGTTTAAGAATAGCTTTTCCGTTCTTCAAAACAAGTCTATCCAGCTGTACTCTATAAACTACATCTGACAACGTTTACTTGCGGGTTGATGGAGTTATGAGATCATGAGGAATCTTATTTTGAAATAAGTTCATTTTTACAGTGTATGAAAAAATACCGTAACTTTCAGAACTTCCTCTTCTGTATTATTTAACAAATCAGCAACTTTGTGACATCAAACAGATGAATACTGTATATCAACACATGACTATAAACCCATAATGATTACTTATAATAATATATATATATAAATTGATTGTAAATAAAAGGAAAAACATGCAATGGTCCCTGTGAAGAATCAAGTGGCTTCTTCAAAGCTGTTAAATGCAGTGTCATAGAGATGTAATGTAAAAGTATCTAAGCCAGTCATGCTGTTGATTCTGAAATGTGAGATTTACACAACCTTGTTGACTCTGAGCTACCAGGACGCACTCACTCACATGCTGCTGGTTAGCCTTTCTGAATAAGGTTGTTCCTCGCGTATACTGTACATCACAAGACAGAGACATGATTCCACTGTCAATCGTTTTGTTTGTAGGATGATTCTTTAGCTGATCTGCCGATTTAACTGCATGTTTCAGTTCAAAAAGTTTTAATATCATTGTAAAAACATGAGGAAAGTAAATAAATGTATACTGTATAGATAATTATGGGCTTTGCACAAATATAATAAAATTGTTACATGACGGAGTGCATTTTTACAGGGTATTTTTGTGGTGCTATTGTATGATTTGTGGGTCTTTTTTTTTTGCAGGAGCGTGAGAAAGACCATAGGCATCTCAACGTGGATGTAATCGTGAGTCACCTCAGCAGCTTGTTCAAGCCCAAGTATACGGTTGGTGTTTTTTAGTGGCTGTCTTCCTCTCTCACCTCCTCTCTGCTCTCTGCTCATTGCTGTATCTGCAACATCTTTCTGTAGAGTAGTGTGTTTTATACATCTGACCAGGTTCCCCCCGCCCTGGTGCCGGTCCCCGAGGAGGAGAAGCCCTTGACCCAGCAGAGCTGGTATCATGGTGCCATCCCCCGTCCGGAGGTGCAGGAACTGCTGAAGAATGATGGAGACTTCCTGGTTCGAGAAAGCCAGGGCAAACAAGAATATGTGCTGTCTGTGCACTGGGGCGGCCAGTGCCGGCACTTCCTCATTCAGAGTACAGACGTGAGTGTGTTTTATAGGTGATATGTGTGCCAGTCAGGGCGTAGTTGGGTTTGTGGTTTCTTTCTCAACTGTTCATAGACATAACCGACAGCTTTTCGATGATACTCATCAAGAACGGGTATTTCAACAACATTTTGCATGTATTTGTTTTTTCAAGTGCATGAAGATGCAATACTCAATTCAGTGTCCACAGGCTGTGAGACGTGGCTCTCTGCGTGCGAGAGGCTGCTAAATTAATCTCTTTTGCATCTTTTTGCACTTTAATGTTTAAATTGGCAAGGTGTATTCGTTTGTTCTAGCGCAAGGAGATGCGAAAGAGAACTCAGCACTCAGTTGAGGTTTTTTTCGATCTTGTGCATGAAAGTTTTAAAATCTCTTGAATGTTTAAATTGGCGAGACTTAAAAACACATGCAAATGATAAGCTTGCGTGATGACGTGCAGCAGTGGCCCCTCAACTGGTCCTGAGCATTTTTAAAGGTGCTGCATGGAATTTTATGACTGTACTTAAGCATATAAATACATAATATGTTTGCAGATATTTAGGAAACATACTAAGTTCACATACTTGTTTCTCCGAAAAATTAGACCCTAGTCCGACCCAACTGCATTTATTTTCGAACCCGAACGTAAACAGCATTGACGTGTGCACAGCCCCACAGTCATAAAGAAAAATCCCAGTGTCCTGCTGACTGATTTGGCTGCTTCTAAATGACTTTGATTCATTTAACATTAATTTAATTTACTATTACTTTGATGCATACAAGTTATTTCTGAGTTCTGCTATAATCCTCTGTAATCATCACCACCTTTCTCCCCTCTAGCGAGGGCCTTGGTGTCAGTACATGATGTATGCAGTGATCAATTGTCATTTATTTGATTAAAGCCATTATATTCATGCTTATGTGTGTGTTTAGGGAGTGTATCGTCTCGACGGAGAAGGATTCACCTCTGTACCACTGCTAATAAAGCACCTCCTCAGCTCCCATCAAGCCGTCACAAAGAGGACAGACATTTTGCTGAAGAGACCCATCCTAAAGGTTTAACACTGTCTCACAATTACTATCTAGATTTTTTTAAATAATAGATTATTGCTGAGGAGTGAAATGTGTAAATATATATAAGTATATATGTGTGTGTGTGTGTGTGTGTGTGTGTGTTTATTATCCAAGATTATCAATTGGAAAAAAATAATTTGTCAGTCTCCGTGGGTCCAATGTTTATTATTATTATTATATAATATTAAAATATTACAAATATTAATACAATCAACATTTATTTGTTTGTTTGTTCATTCATTCTTTACTGTCCCCCTAGAAAATGTTAATTTTAATGTAAACTATTTTTTTTTCACAAAGCAACTATTGCTATAGTTGCCACTATAAAGATTGTACAGTAGTGATGGGGAAATATACACAGTAGTATATATCATATTTTATAATTGTGAGCAGTATCAGTACTCGCTTGGCCAAATAAGAAAAGTGTTAGCTCATCAAAATATACTTATTTAATATACTATTAAAATATTCCAACATTTAATACATCACAATAAATATGTTTGTTTGTTTGTTCATAAATGAACTCCTTTTTGTTACAAAGGAAGCTTTTTTCCCCACATTGAAGGACAAGAGCATTGTTATAGAACTTAGAAGATCATCTTTTAACATTTGCAATAGTTTAAAGTTCAGGAAAGGAAGTGCTCTCTATATATGTGCATGCATTAATTCTATATCGGTCGACTGCTGTTGTGATTGTCCAGTGGTTAATATGATGTGCACTTGCAGAGATAAATTAATTTTCCAGGTGTTTTTATTATTATTATTTTTTTAGGATAAGTGGGTCTTGGAACACGATGATGTAATTCTCGGACAGAGCATTGGTCGGGTGAGCTGTCTGTCCTCTGTTATATAAAAAGACTGATAAGAAGATGTCATTAAAGACTCACCAAGCCAGTTATTTGTTCATAATGTTGCTCATTGTAATGTTTGGATGTTATCAGGGCAACTTTGGTGAGGTGTTCAGTGGGCGCCTGCATTCAGACAACACCCCAGTCGCTGTGAAAGCCTGCAGAGAGAATCTACCCGCAGAACACAAGAACAAGTTCCTAATGGAGGCCAGGTTTGTGTCGACTCTTAATATTAACATACATAAACTCTTACATAACACTCTCATTTAACTAAACATCTCTCCATTTCTATCCCAGGATCCTAAAGCAGTATGACCATCCAAACATAGTGAAGCTAATCGGCGTCTGCACACAAAAGCAGCCCATTTATATCATCATGGAGCTGGTGCAAGGTACATATATGAATTGAATTTAAAAATCTTTTAAAACAAACTGTGCGCCAAAAAATAAAAGAAATCTGACATTTATTTCATTTTAAACCTGTATAACCTATAAAAGATGTTTAACAGTGTAGCAGTGTAGTGTAAGTAGATCTTTATTTAAATTATGAAGCTTCAAAAATGACAAATAAAGCACATTAATCCATTTTATCCACATGATAGATTTGCTTGAAGAAGCCTTTGTAGAAACCTAATGAAATAATGACACAATTATGATAATTTATTTAATTTGTTATTATTATTAGTATTATTATGTTGCATTTAAATAATCTTTTGTCACAAAGGAACTATTATTTTGTTTAGTTGCTTATTTATTCAATAAGTGTAACATTCAAATAATAATACATTATGAAATAATACAATATTTATTTATTTATAATAAAAAGTTTGCAAATGATTATTATCTTTTAGTCACAAAGGACCATTCTTTTATTCATTTACTTGAATAAAGTATCCTTTTAATTTTTTTGTTTTTTATTATTAATTTAATTCTGAAATAAATGTTGTCGTTTATTGCTTGAATAACATAGTGCATGATTACGAACGAGTGCTTTAAAATGTTCATGCTGCAAAAACAAGTGGCGTATTCTGCCGGCAGGAGGGGACTTTCTAACCTTCCTGCGCACAGAGGGCCACAACCTGAAGACCAAGATGTTGATCAAGATGGCAGAGAACGTGGCTTCAGGGATGGCGTACCTGGAAAGCAAGAAGTGCATTCATCGGTGAGAGGCTGACAATGAAATAAGGACAAAAAGACAACAAAGTCTACTGATACATTTATGCATTTAGCAGACACTTTTATCCAAAGCGACTTACAGTGCATTCAGGCTGTACATTTTTTTTTACCTAACATGTGTTCTCTGGGAATCGAACCCACAACCTTTTACGCTGCTAACGCAATGCTTTACCACTGAGCCACAGGAACACTATATGGCACAAGATCTATAGTGAGAAACTATAGTGGCTCCATAAAGCTCTAGCAGACCTCACAGCTGGTTTTTATTGAGTATAATAAGCAGTATTTCACTATTATGGTTAAGTCTCTTTACCAGCGCTTTGTGAGTGGCCAATGCCTGATGGGAAGATTTTGGGATAATGATCTGAGAGGAAATGAAAAATTACTGCTCCATCTGATAGTGACTGTGTCGAACGCTTCAGGATTGAGCCAGTGTTACATCACATGCATTCCTGGACATTTTTTGGTTTGCTCTGGTTGTTTTTGTTTGTTTGCTCTGTTTTATGTTAGTTTTCTTCAGGGTCCGTCTTTCTCTACGTTTGCATTTATTTCAGGGCAGCCTACAGTAAATCTGTCTGATTGTCCCTGTCTCTAGAGACCTGGCTGCGCGTAACTGTCTCGTAGGAGAGGAGAGCGTGGTGAAGATCAGTGATTTCGGTATGTCTCGTCAGGAGCAGGACGGTGTTTATTCTGCTACAGGAGGAATGAAGCAGATCCCAGTCAAGTGGACGGCACCAGAGGCCCTCAACTATGGTAATACTCCACCAGAGATTACTAAACATTTTTTGTTGTTGTTGTTTTTTTGTCAGCTGAAGCTGCTAGACCTAAAAAAAAAAAAAGTACCCCTAAGTTAATATTTTAATAATTTACTGTCACATTTGCATGCTCATGGTTCTGGTTAGTGGTCACATGACATGCTGCTGCAAGTAAAGTAAACAGAATTGACTTTTTAAATTTTTGGTAGTGGTTTTTTTTCCTTACGAAATTTTTTCCTCATATTTTTTTTTATAATAATAATAATTATTATTATTATTTAATTACAATTAAGAAAATTAATTAAAATAACTATAATAAATAATAATTAATATTATTTGATTATTATTGTTGTTGTTGTTGTTATAATTATTATTTCAAATACTTCAATATTATTGAACATTTGATTGCAAATAAAACATTGTTATTGTTATTATATGGGTTAGTTATTTATAGAATTAATAATATGATAAAAATAGCATCATTGTTTTAACTATAAAATTAAGATGCAATATTTACTGTTGCAAATGACAATTTTTCCTGTAAAATAAAAAATATTTGATATAGGCCGAATCCAATATAATGCAAGATTATCAATTGGAAAAAAATAATTTGTCAATCTCCTTGGGTCCATTGTTTATTATTATTATTATTATTATTATTATTATTATTATTATTATTATTATTATTATTATTATTATATTGAAATATTACAAATATTAATACAGTCAACATTTATTTGTTTGTTCGTTCATTCATTCTTTACTGTCCCCCTAATAATAACTTTTTTCTCTGATAGTTACAGTACTGATATTGATGATTAAAATTCTTTTCACGCTTTTATTTTGTCAGAATGCTGGTGAAATGCTGTAAGCTTCAATTGAATCGTAGCCTTCGATCCGCTCTGATCTATATCACAATGTAGTTTTATTTTGAATTGTGCAGCCGTATTTTATGTTCAGTTTAATTAGTAGCATTTCATTAACTCTGCAGTTCCCTCACAAACCCACATTTAAACAAGAACCAAATCAGGTATTAGACTCTATGTATTTATCCTGGACTATCCTGCATGTTTGACTGGTCAGGACTGAGAGTATCGTGTCTCACTGCTTCTCTCTGCTGGTTCATCAGGGCGATACACCACAGAGAGTGATGTGTGGAGTTTCGGAGTGCTGCTGTGGGAGACGTTCTCTAGAGGAGTCACACCGTATACTATACCACATAACATGAGTAACCAACAGACCAGAGACGAGGTGGAGAAAGGTACTCCACATGCATAAAACTCAGCTTTATTGCCCTTTTGTCAAGCCAGTGTCGCTTATAAGTCTTGTTTTTGTCTGTAGGATATCGTATGCCGGCCCCAAATAACTGTCCGGATGAAATCTACGCCCTCATGGGTCAGTGCTGGCAGTATGATCCGAGAAATCGACCCTCGTTTCACAAACTAAAGGCAGATCTATATGCTTTATGTCAGTAAAACATGCTCACAATGCAACTCTTTTTTGCCGCAGTTGTTTAAAACAAATATGCATAGACAGTAAAATACACCATCAGTGGCTTCTGACAGAATACTGTTAATAAGAGTATAATTTAAAATATTTTATTTTATATACACACTGTATTGAATGCTATGCAATGTGGTCTTCCAAATGGTTTTGTGACGTCCTGATGTTTCAATAATATTTTTTTTTTTTTTGTGTGTGGAGATGACATATATGATCACACGAACATAAGTCTGCATATTTATTGTTTCTAGTATGAAAATACTGTGAATAACTAAAACATGTTTATTATTATTATAACATGTTTATTTAGCAAGGACCCTTTTAAACTGATCAAAAGTCAATGCATGGACATTTATAATGTTACAAAAGATTTCTGTTTCAAAACAAATGCTGTTTTAACTTTCAGCACAACTGTTTTCAACATCGATAATACTAAGAAAGTCTCCTGAGCAGCAAATCAGTATATTAGAATGATTTCTGAAGGATTGGATAAAACACACAAATAAAATACATTTTAAAATGCATTCAAATAGAAAACAGTTATTTTGAAATTGTATAGATATTTAGCAATATCACTGTTTTACTCTATTTTTTTAATGAAATAAATGGAGCTGTGGTGATCATAACGCATTAAAAACAAACCCAAACCTTTGAACAGTAGTGTATGCTTACATCATCTTCAGAGAAGGAATTCAACATTTGTTCGAGCCAACATGTGTATTCATTTGGCTGTTGGGGTAAACAGGTCTTAAATCCATCATACTTTGAGATCACTGACAAGTAGATCTTGCAGTGCTGCAGTTTTGTCATGAAGCTTTGCATTTCCACTTCAGTTAGATTCTATATATAAATAATGTTCCTGAGGCTGTGTACACTGCAAAACTCCGAGGCACGCAGGTGTGAATAGGTGTGTCTTTCTGTTGAGGTGTCTTTTCTGCCCTGGGCATGAAGGAGACAAAGGAGAAGATATGACACATGACTCACAGACAAACCTGCACTAGCCTTTGACACTTTGCATAACAGAAACTGTTAGCATTATATTTTTTGGGCTCTCTTATGACACTTTTTTAATTTATTTTTGCTTATAAAAATGATAGTAATCCAAGCTCAGCATAATAAATGTGGGTCCAGAACAGTGCTATAATCTTATGAAAACTTAGTAACCTTTCAGCGCACTCATTGTGCTAACTGAAACTTGATAAAAGCATTTTTTTTTTTTTTTCGGAATATGGGTTAATAGAGTGTGAGGTATGAAAAAAATGTGTATGCAAGTTGCTAAATTATTATGTTATGAAAAATAATTGTTTGTTTTTGCTTTAATTACTGCCTCAATTCAGTGTGGCATGGAGGTGATCAGTTTGTGGATCTACTAAGGTGGTTGGAAGCCCATGTTTCTTTCACAGTGGAATTCAGCCCATCTGCATTTTTTGGTCTCTTGTTGCTCATGTTCCTCGTGACAATTCCCCATAGCAGTGGTGTTATGTAACGAAGTGAAAAATACTTAGTTAGAGTACTTAGTTTTTTTTAATTTTTTTTTAGGGGGGGGGGGGTTGTATCTGTACTATTTCAGACAATTTTTTACTTTAACTCAACCATATATCCTTATTAAAATGTATACTTTTAGTCAGATACATTATTTCCACTAAGTATATTCGTTTCTTACTACAATATAGTCTGAAGAGCACGAGCTGCAGGAAAGCATGTTTGACGAATCAGTGGTCTGGCGTTTGCAATTTTTAGACTCCTAAAAAAATACCCTTGCTCGCGTGCAAACAAGTGGCATAACCGCGGATGATTTCATTTCCCACTCAAGTCGAGTCCGCGGTATGTTATACAGCATCGTCTGTGATAATATGGCAAGTGTTGTAATGATGTGCTATTTTAACATCACCAAATCACACACAGAGTGCACGCACATTGATTTATTGGTCTGTTAAAACTCAAAATGCTTCTGTATCCTTTTCATATTTATATAATTTAATGTGGGCCTAGTTAACTTAATCTATATCACACAAAGAGTTTTTCTGCAGATGCATGAACACAATAATCATGTTATTCAAGTTCAGTAAAGCAATAAGTGACTTATATTTTAGACAGGCTATTGTTTTTTTTTTTTTGTGCGTGTGTGTTTTTTTTTTCCTATTTTTGCATCTTCGAGCAATGGACGGTGTTTACTTATTGAATAAATCGGCCGTTTGAATCGGTTGACCCCCCCCCCCCATGTTTTCAATTATTTCAAACGTCAGTATTCAACGTTTTATGTTAAAAACAAAATATTATACATTATTATTTAACTGTATCTGCAATTTAAATGAATCCATGTCCCCTCTGAGATACATGAAACATAAACTGTGTAAATCCATGCTATTTAAGATGGAAATTAAAAAAAAAAAAATGTTCTTATGTTAGAATGAAAGAGAGTAAGTTCTGGAACAAGTGCTTCTTATTATTACCCAAAAATACAAAATGGAAGAAATAGTTAAAATTGATCACACTCTTGCTACTCAAGCGGTGTATGAACATTAACATATGTGTGTGTGTATATATGCATCTTGTTTCCTTCTGGAGCATCAGTGAATGTTTGAATCTTTTTAAATAGTTGTGTTTGAGTCCCTCAAATGTCCTCAGTCTGAAAAGATGTATCTCAGAATCATACAGTCACTGCTGGAAAGGGTTCAAATATGCAAAGATGTTGGAAAACTGAAGAATCTGCAGGACCTTAAAGATTTTTCTGAAGAACGCTGCTCAGTTTAACTGTTCAGAACAAACAAGGGACTCATGCACAACCATCACAAAACAGAAAGACATCCGAGGATCATCAGGTAACAGAACACAGTATTAAGAACCAAGGGTTCCCAAACTTTTGAGTAGGGTTATTTTAGTAATTTCAGCATTTTTTTTGTCTTGTGGAATAAATGTAAAAATATTTTATGTACAATATCTTACTCAGGACAGTACTAAATAAAAAATAACATGCATTTAGTATGATCTCTCTTATTTTTTGAAAATTACTCATATTTTCACAGATTCTGCAAGGGGTGCCCAAACTTTCGATCCCCACTGTATAGAGTTTACTGGCAAGTCAGGAACACCAACACCATGGTCATTTAACCAACTTTTGGTGCTTTTGGCCGTGTGTGCAGATGTAAATAAAATCAACATCTTCAAAAAGCTGGTCAGCAGAAGGAAGCATGAAGTGCTCCAATGTTACTTGGTAAATGAGTGAAGTGGCTTTAGGACCAGATTCTAGGACCTTGGTTTCCAAATGAAATGAAAAGAGGTATTTGGACCACTGGGCAACAGTCCAGTTCTTCTTTTCCTTAGCCCAGGTAAGATGCTTCTGATGTTGTCTGTGGTTCAGCAAATACTTTGACACGTCTGTGGCTCTTGACCCCAGCCTCAGTCCATTCCTTGTGAAGTTCACTCAAATTCTTGAATTGATTTGACTTGAGAATCCTCTCTAGGCTGCTTTCGGTTGGTTGTGCATCTTTTTCCTTCCACTCAACTTTCTGTTAACATGCTTGGATACAGCACTCTGTGAACAGCCAGCTTCTTTGGCAATGATTTGTGGCTTACCCCTCCTTGTGAGGAGTGTCAATGATTGTCTTCTGGACAACTGTCAGATCAGCAGTCTTCCCCTTGATTGTGAAGCCTAGTGAACCAAACTGAGACCATTTTGAAGGTTCAGGAAACATTTGCAGGTTTTTTGAGTTGATTAGTTGATTTGTATGTCACCATATTTAGTTTGTTGAGATAGTGAATTGGTGGGCTTTTGTTAAATGTGAGCCAAAATCATCACTATTGTAAGAACCAAAGACTTAAATTACTTCAGTCTGTGAGCACTGAATTTATTTAATACACAAGTTCCACAATTTGAGTTGAATTGTTGAAATAAATAAAATTTTCCTCTACATTATAATTTATTGAGATGTCCCTGTATTATAACACGCCCGAATATCATTGCATAAACAAAATATAAAACAATGCATTTAGCTAAAAATTTCCCAAAAAGAAGTCGGTTAGATCCAACTAACAACATCAGTCGAACGTGTGCTGAATCTTATTGTCTTAACACCATTCGGTTGTGTCATTGCAAAAATCGCAAAAAAAGAAGTTAGATATTCTATCTGTGCAGTGAAGTTTATAAATTAACTGTGGATTTGATGTCTAAATACTTTTGGGCAACAGTGCATTTTATGGACTTTAAGATCTAAAAATAGATTTGCAAATATTTAAAGTGCAACCATGTGTGACGCTTGGAGACAGTGCACATATTTGAAGAATAATGAGCCTGCATCTTGAATGAAACTCTTTCCACTCGCACGACAGTCGGAATGAATGCATTCTGATCCATATCAGGTCTTCATGACACAGAATAAGTATTGCTTTTGTTACATGAGGAGATAAATTAAGATCAAGTACCATGATTATTTGTGCATAAATTTGCTTTCCCTTCCATGTATAATTAATTGATTTGCAATGTGTTTTACGCAGAAACCCCACGGAGCATTATAGGGGTCATCGGTGTTCAGAGAGCATGACACTGATAGTCCTGATGTATTAGACAGCATGCCAGTGTGACGTGTTGTGTGTCAGCTGAGATGTCCCGTGACACAGACGCACATTGCAACAAATACTGTTTGAAAAGCCTGCAGGCATGGAGCACCTGGTTTCTCGAGAAGAGTGCTTGATGTTTTCCAATTAACTTAAGGTTTTACGCAACTTATTATTTTAAACATTAAGTAAGGGAAAATCAATGGTTTGCCATGCATTAAAGGATTTGAAATGCACGACGTGGAGGCAAAGAACCACCCAACGCAAAGTGCATTTAAGATCCTTTAATGCGGTTTGATAACATTTATTTGAATGAATGATAGCATTTTATTAATAATTATCGATAGTTTGAGCAATAGAGAGAGAGATGACAGATGTTTGTGAACAGTAAGATTTTTGTTTTTAAAGAAGTCTCTTCTGCTCACCAAGACTGTGTTTATTTGATCCAAAAAGCAGTAGTACTGTGAAATATGTGTATGATTTAAAATAACTATTTTCTATTTGAATATATTTTAAAATGTAATTTATTCCTGTGATCAAAGGTGAATTGTCAACATCATTACTCCATTCTTTAGTGTCACATCATTAAGAAATCAAATAATTCTAATATGCTGATATGCTGATTATTACGGTGCCCGTAAAGTGATTGTTTGGTTTACGTAGTTTTGTCGTGGCCAAGAGATATTAATTCGTGGGAACGTCATACTATGTCGTGGCCACAAGATCATTTTGTCGAGGTAACGGCATCCTCATGTCGTGGCCTCGAGATGCTATGTTGAGGGAACAACATCCATTTCTCGTGGCCACGACTTCTTATGTTGAGGGAACGACATGTGTTTCTCGTGGCCACGAGTTTAATGCGTAAACAAACCTGCGTGACCATAGCAACCCGGGATAATCAGAGATGGAATCATTAATATTTTATTTAGAATTAAGAAATTATTATATTATTTAAACATATAAAATTTATGCATTTACATTTTATGCATTTATTTCATTTTATGTTAATGTCGAGCATTTACAGTACTCTATTATTTACAAAAGTATTCAGAATGTTAAGAGATCGAAATTGAAGCAAAAAAAAAAAAGAATATAAACGAAATAAAAAAATATAACCAATAATAATAGGTTAATAATAATAATAATGTACACATATTACGGGGGAAAGACTATCAGTTAATGGACTTTCAAGACTGTAGGATAAAAAAAAGTTTTTATATTTTATTATGCACTTTATGTAATATTTATTTATAATAAACTTCATGTGAATGCTGACGATCGCATGTAATACAGCCTGCTAGCCAAAGCGTATAGTAATATAATAATAACTTAATTCTAAATAAAATATTAATGATTCCATCTCTGATTATCCCGGGTTGCTATGGTCAAGCAGGTTTGTTTACGCATTAAACTCGTGTCCATGAGAAAAACATGTCGTTCCCTCAACATAAGAAGTTGTAAGGCGACATAAGGATGTCATTACCTCGACAAAATGATCTCGTGGCCACGACATAATATGACGTTCCCACGAGTTAATATGTCTTTCCCACAAATTAATATCTCGTGGCCACGACATATTATCACGTTCCCACGGGTTATTATTTCGTGTCCACGACAAAACTAAGTAAACCAAACAAGTCACCTCACGTGCACCGTAGATTATCAATATTTAAAACATGAGTAAAAAAAATTCAGTATTCTTAAAAGAAATAGAATCCAAAGATCAGCATTTATGTGAAATAAAGAGCCTTTGCAACATTATACTGTATATCATAAAAAAATAATAATAATAATAATTGGGGGGGGGGGGGGGGGGTTAATAGAAATTAATACTTTTATTTAGCAAGCTTTAAAATCTCAATAAATTACATTCTGAAATATATTCAAATATAAAATATTTATTAGTTAGTTATATAACTGAAGATGAACATGGAGCCGAGCCAGATAACAAACAAAAGATTGACTCGTTCTCAAGAATAGGTCATTTAAACTTTGTATCACTTGCTCACCAAAGAATCCTCTGCAGTAAATGAATCAAGTTCAAACAGCAGATAAAGACATTACAATAATCCACAAGTAATCCACACCGCTCTCAACAATCAATGTCTTGTGAAGCGAAAAGCTGCAGGTTTTAAGAAACTAACTTACAAGAGTCCATGTGCCATAAATAACGCATCCTCTGTTGTGATTGTGTACATATTTCTTTCCTGATTCAGACGAGATAGCTTTTTTTTATGGATATAGGACTCACATTTTAGTCTGAAGAAACCGTTTGTTAAAAATTTCTTGATGGGAGCACACATATGTTTGTTGACCGTAAATTCATCAAATATTGCCTTGAATCTAAAAGATCTTTGAGTGCTTCAAGATATCTGTCATTGTGAAGTTTTTGAACAATCAAATAAATTTCAAGATGCAAATCGATGATTGACGCGGCACAGATTATTCCAGTACTTAGCTCCTGCGGCATTGGTTGGATTTGGCCGCTACAATTAAGTCAACAAAAACGGCAACCCAGCAGACTGCTGAGCCCTTTCAAACCATCAGCAAACACCAACAAATAAAATTTAATTCGATGTCAACAGACATATCCAAATCTTCGATCCCGCTATTCCGAGCATCCAAGCAGGCTATCTTTCTCATTAGAGTGAGTGAAAGTAGATCCATACATTATGTTCTTGTTTGATTCCGTTCGTCGGAGCGTGCGAGCTTGCTTTCAGAATCCAGCATCACTTCATTCATCCACAAATCAATTTGTTTGTTGACTTTTTTGAAAGAAAAGTAAAACTTATTACTGATCCTGTTTTTGGAAACATTCAGGATTTCCCAACATTAGCAGGAAGTAAATTAGTGAACAAAGGCAATTCTCAGTCTCATATTAAAACTGAAAGAAGCAGTTTTGCTACGACTGTTACAGCAATGAAAAAGAAATTAGAAATAGGAACTAATAGAGATTTCACTCAGCAACACGAGTTGTTCTGTAAATGTGAACACACTTTGGAATTGTGCCCTCTATTGGTAAAGAGGATTCATGGCGAAAAGATTTCATTCTTGAAAATGGCATTTGTTTTGGCTGTATGTGTAATGGGCACATCAGTAAAGATTGTTGAAATCGCCTTACATGCAAAGTGTGTAATCTTAAGCACTCTAGTATACTCCACATTTACCCAAGAGAAAACGGGACTGATTTAGAGCAAGCAAAGAAACTAATGGACAGTGCTCCAGAATTTGTTGAGTCCAGTGGATATATTGGGGCTGGTGAATATGAATGTACACTTTCTATTGTTCCTGTGCAAGTGAAATCTAAGAGGAGAAATTGGACTGTGACTACCAGGGTTCTAAATTAACACTTAATTTGTTAATTAAAACTTACTAGCCAATTTGGCTGGTGATGCATGACATGAGGCTCACGTCTCGGTCATTTATCCCCCTGGCAGCACTTCCTACATTTCCCATGAACACTGTGCTGTAATGCTACGTGATGATGTTTCATATGCCCATTGGCTGCACGCAGTTTGCAGTGAAACCAGCGCGAAAAAACATGGAAACGAATAGAGCGTCCATCAGAAAACACAAGGAAGAAGAACGAATGGAACCAGAGCAGGGAGCATAGACTGAAAGAGAAGGGAGTTAGCTATTAAAGAAAAAAAATAAGATTAAACTAAATGCGGCGGTGGTTGGGACAGATTTCTGGGGGCGAAAAGAGGAACGAGGCAGGGGATGAGGATATCAACAGAGAAAAGAAAATTTAATGCCAAATGGCTGACGGGTCATGAATGGCTTGTGTTTGATCACAAGAATGTCGTAATACTTTGTCAGGATTGCCGCATGTAAGTTACGCGGGAAAAAAAACAAGCAATATGCGGTGGAAACTAATAATTTTAAATTTTAGTCAGTGTATATTTTGTTGTACGCATTGTATTTTATGTGTGTTTTTCATGCCAACAATGTTAATAAAATGATCAAATGCATTCAGTGGCACTCATAATTTGTTATTTTTACAGAAAAAAAGACGATGAACATTATTAGTAATTATTATATGATGCAGTCACACATTTAGCAATAATTGTTAGTTCTGTTTGTTGATTCAGGGTTAGCATCATCTGAGGTCCTCTGAGGGGTCAGCATCATCTCTTCTCAGGTCTTCTGGATCCAGACTGGAGCTTGTGTAAATCCCGTGGCAAAACATAGAAACAAATAGAGACATCATTAGCATAGCTGCTGTTCCAACAAAGTAAAATTAATTCGTTTAACCCAAGCTAAAGAATAAGAATGCGCATTTGATCAGATGGAACTACACTCACAATTTAAGAGATACATTATTCGAATGCTTGGCGAAAGAGATGTGTTTTTAATCTAGATTTAAACAGAGAGAGTGTGTCTGAACCCCGAACATTATCAGGAAGGCTATTCCAGAGATTGGGAGCCAAATGTGAAAAAACTCTACCTCCTTTAGTGGACTTTGCTATCCTAGGAACTACCAAAAGTACAGTGTTTTGTCACCTCAGGGAGTGTGATGGATTGTGACGTGGTAGATGGCTAGTTAGGTACGCTGGAGCTAAACCATTTAGGGCCTTATAGGTAGGTAATGATAATTTGTAACTGATACGGAACTTAATAGGTAGCCAGTGCAGAGACTGTAAAATTGGAGGAATATGATCATATTTTCTTGACCTCATAAGGACTCTAGCTGCTGCATTTTGGACTACCTGTAGCTTGTTTACTGAAGATGCAGGACAACCACCTGCATGAATGCATGAACAAGTTTTTCAGCATCAGAAACAGGTAACATATTTTGTAGCTTGGCAATGTTTCTAAGATGGAAGAATGCAGTTTTTGTAACATGGGAAATATGATTTTCAATATTTGCTGTCTAAAATAACACCCAGATTTCTGACTGTAGAGGAAGTAGCAGTACATCCGTCTAGTTGTAAATTATAATCTTCAAGATTCTGTGTAGTGTTTTTTGGTCCAATAATTAAAATCTTTTTCAAGACAGAATTTAATAAGAGAAAATTATTGGTCATCCAATCTTTTAAATTTTTAACACACTCTGTTAGCTTAGATAATCTGATAAGCCATTACTATTAAACGTTGATGGAATATTTGAATCAGGTGGTGTCTGGTAATTTGTTAATTTAGCCACTGTCCTAAAAAAAACCTTGGATTGTTTTAGTTATTTTCTATGAGTTTGTGTATATGCTCTGCCCTAGCAGTTTTTAGAGCCTGTCTATAGCTGGACATACTGTTCTTCCATGCAATTCTAAAAACTTCCAAGTTAGGTTTTCTCCAATTGCATTCAAGACTACGAGTTTCTTTCTTAAGAGAGAGAGTATTACTGTTATAACATGGCACTGTACAGTACGTTTTTCTCTAACCTTTTTCAATTTGATGGGGGCAACAGCTTCTAATGTATTAGAGAAAATAGAGCCCATGTTGCCATTCATTTCGTCTAATTCATGTGTATTTTTGGGAACAAATAGCAGTTGAGACAGATCAGGCAGGTTATTTGCAAATCTGTCTTTGCCGGCTGGAACAATAGTTCTGCCCAGATGGTAACGCTGAGACATATAGTTAATATCAGTGATACGCAGCATGCACAATACAAGGAAATGGTCTGTAACATCATCACTTTGAGGTACGATTTATACATATTAGTAAGATTGATTCCATGAGATACTATTAAATCTAGTGTATGATTAAAATGGTTAATGGGCCCCGAGACCTTTGCTTGACTCCAAAAGAGTTTATTATGTCAGTAAACGCAAGTCTTAATGCATAATTTGTATTATCAACGTGAATATTAAAATCTCCCATGATTAGCGCTTTAATCCTCAACAGATGGCAGATCTACCTCTGAACAGAGTTTCTCCAGATACACTTCCATTCACTTATGTTGGAGTTGACTGTTTTGGACCCTTCAAAATTAAGAGCAAGTGAAGCATTGTGAAGAAATACAGGGTTATCTTCACTTGTTTAGCAATTCGTGTTATTCATAGCGAGGTAGTGCCATCACTGGAAACTGATGCCTTTATGAATGCATTGCGACGATTCATTGCAAGACGTGGACAAGTCATAGTAATATGATAATGGTAAAAATTTTCTTGGAGCGGACTGTGAGTTGAGACAAGCTATTCAAGATTGGAACCAATCTCAGATTAATCACATGCTTCTGCAGAAAGGAATCAAGTGGATTTTTAAACCTCCAACAGGTTCACATCACGGAGGTACATGGGAAAGGTTGATTAGGTCTGTAAGAAGGTTCTTAATGCCACCTTAAGAACAAAAACCCTTGATGAAGATCGTCTTCATACAGTTCTATGTGAAGCAGAAGTAATCATTAATGGATGTCCAATTACCAAGGAATCTACAGTACTGATCCCAATGATTTGGAAGCACTAACTGCACTGCACCTTCATTACCACCGGGAATATTTCAAAAGGAGGATATATTTGCTCGCAGAAGATGGAAACAAGTGCAATATATATCAGATCTATTCTGGAAACTATGGACAAAGGAGTACTTACCTCAATTGCAAGAGAGACAGAAGTGGTCTACTGCAGCTCGTAACTTAATTCAAGGAGATATTGTACTTTTGGTGGATGATTCAGCACCCCGTAATTCATGGATAATTGGGAAGGTGATCCAAACCTTTCCAGATAAAAAAGGGTTTGTTCGTCAGGTGCGACTCAAGACTAAGACCAATTTTTTGACTAGACCAATTATGAAAATTTGTCTTTTGCTGGAAGCGGATATTTGACATTTCCAATATAAACCTTGACACAGAACCATTATAAACATTAATTTTACATACTTACATGACTGGGTTAAATTCACACATTGATACTAAAGCATTAAGGATTTTACATGGACTCCTTCGAATACACACATTGATTTATGTAAAAAAAAAAAAAAGATTGAGTGCGGGAGCACACATTTGTTTGTTGACCGTAAATTAATCAAATATCGCCTTGAATCTAAAAGATCTTTGAGTGTTTTAAGATATCTGTCAGTGTGAAGTTTTCGATCAATCAAGTAAATTTCCAGGAGCAAATGTAATGGATGATTGATTAGTCACAAATTATTCCCGTACTTAGCTCTTACGGCATTGGTTGGATTTTGTCCGCTACAACAAACATACTGCTTTATATTTAAGGGGTTAATCGAGTGGTGTGGGTTACCTGTGGATCATTGTGATGTTTTTATCAGCTGTTTGGACTCTCACTGCAGAGGATCCATTGGTGAGCAATTGATGTAATGATATATTTCTCCAAATTTGATTCGATAAAGAAACAAACTCCTCTACATATTGGATGGTCTGAGGGTGAGTTTTTTTTTGGGGGGGGGGGGGGTGAACTGTTCCTTTAAGATATAACATGGGTTTGAAGGGCACATTAGTAAAAGGTTCTCTGCAAAATCTTTCAGTTAAAATCAGTTAATTTGTTTTATTTGTTTTTAAGTCAGCAAGACAATAACATCTTAAACCCGTGCAACCTATTCAACCTTCCTTTTTCCGATTTTGAATTCCTTTCCATTTTTTGTTTTAATATGTAAACTATCACAGGCTAGGCTATGTCTTTTATTTTTACTCCATTTAACGTATTTTGCGATTTAGTATATGTATGCATGCTGAGCTCATAGCAGAGGAAACATCACAGTGACAAGAACATAATAAAAGACTAGGACTACACTGGACAGACGTGTGTAAAAGATGTGTGAAACTGAATGAAGACGTAGAAGAGGATCAGAGAGTTAACCTTCTGCAATTTGCATGTCACCATGACAGAATTCCCTCAGTGCTCCTCTATAGTTCACAGGTCAGCCTTGATCATGAATGACCCCTTAACATTTGCGTTACCAGCCCAGAGCCATATAGCAACTATCCCAGGACTACTTCAACTTCAACATATATTTATACACACACACACACACACACACACACACACATATTACATATACTGCTCATCAGTATTACTATCAGAATGACTATCAGTCAGGGTGTTTGTGAAAGTAGGGTTCTCAGTTAAAGTGAGATAGCTGATTATCTGCAATTCATCCACACTTGCTCAAAGTTTCACCTTTATAGGTCGCTTCACAAATCGACTTAACAGATCCACCTTTTTTTGTGTGTTTTGGCTAAGCAGGATTGTGAAAACCAAAATGCTCTAGACCCTTTGACCAGCCGCAAGTTGAGGTCTGCAAGATCTGGGGACAGTTGCATAGACTGCTTCATCTTAAAATGTTAGTCATCTAATTTGTTTTCTGCAAGACTGGTCATGACTTTAGTAAGTTACATAAAAGTAAATTGGCCAAATTTGAATTAAAAAAGTAAGACTGATTACATCTTATCTGACCGTTGGCCAAACAAATTCTTAGAGGGATAATCCACCCCAAAATTAAAATTGTGTCATTAATCACTTTACCCCCATGTCGTTTCTAACCCGTAAAAGCTTTGTTCATCTTTGGAACACAATTTAAGATATTTTGGATGAAGAAAACAAAATTTTTTATCCTAAATATCTTAACTTGTGTTCTGAAGATGAACAAAGCTTTAACGTGTTTGGAACAACATGGGGGTAAGTTATTAATGAAAAAATTGTCACTTTGGGGTGGAGTATTCCTTTAAGACACAGTCTTAAAGGGATAGTTCACCCAAAAATGAAAATGATGTCGTTCCAAACCCGTAAGACCTCCGTTCATCTTTGGAACACAGTTTAAGATATTTTAGATTTAGTCAGAGAGCTCTCAGTCCCTCCATTGAAGCTGTGTGAACGGTATACTGTCCATGTCCAGAAAGGTAAGAAAAACATCATCAAAGTAGTCCATGTGACATCAGAGGGTCCGTTAGAATTTTTTGAAGCATCGAAAATACATTTTGGTCCAAAAATAGCAAAAACTACGACTTTATTCAGCATTGTTTTCTCTTCCGTGTCTGTTGTGAGACAGTTCAAAACAAAGCAGTTTGTGATATCCGGTTCGCGAAAGAATCATTCGATGTAACCACATCTTTTTGAACCAGTTCACCAAATCGAACTGAATCGTTTTAAACAGTTTGCGTCTCCAATAATCCACAAATGACTTAAACTGTTAACTTTATTAGTGTGGCTGACACTCCCTCTGAGTTCAAACAAACCAATATCCCGAAATAATTAATTTACTCAAACAGTACACTGACTGAACTGCTGTGAAGAGAGAACTGAAGATGAACACCGAGCAGAGTCAGATAATGAGCGAAACATTCACTCGTTCTCGAGTCAAGAACCGGTTCTCTCGGACAGTTCGATTCAATAAACAGGTTGAAGAAAACGGTTCACCAGTTCTTTTGTGCTCGACGTAATGACGTCATTGGCGGTTTGGTTCAGACGCTCTGTGTGTCGGTCTGCTTCACACTGAATCACAGATTCGCAGAATCATCAGCTCCTCGGTTCTCGAATCAGACACGTCTGACAGAAACGGTTCTTGACTCGAGAACGAATCAAGGTTTCGTTCATTATCTGGCTCAGCTCAGTGTTCATCTTCAGTTCTCTCTTCACAGCAGTTCAGTCAGTGTACTGTTTGAGTAAATGAATTACTCCGGGATATTGGTTTGTTTGAACTCAGAGGGAGTGTCAGCTACATCAAAAAATTTGTGGATTAATGCTTATTGGAGATGTCACATGGACTACTTTGATGATGTTTTTCTTACCTTTCTGGACATGGACAGTATACCGTACACACAGCTTCAATGGAGGGACAGAGAGCTCTCGGACTAAATCTAAAATATCTTAAACTGTGTTCCAAAGATGAACGGAGGTCTTACATGTTTGGAATGACATGAGGGTGAGTTATTAATGACATAATTTTAATATTTGGGTGAACTATCCCTTTAAATGATACTACAACCTATTTTTTAAATTGGTATTTTAGAAAGTACCTTGTAACAATAAAATCTCCATACTCATCGGGAAGAAGGAGGCGGGAACCGGCGCACAATCAGACATCCTTTTAATATTCAAAATAAACACAAAACAGCACACCAGCCCCTCGCGGACGACTCGCCTGTCTCTGACTGCTGTAACTGTGTTTTTGTGAAACAGTAAAGAGAAACAAAATTAAGAGAGCTCAGGTGGTATTAGTTCTTTGTTGATGATGAAAAATTCATCACATATTACCTGGTTGATCCTGCCAGTAACATATGCTTGTCTCAAAGATTAAGCCATGCAGGTCTAAGTACACACGGCCGGTACAGTGAAACTGCGAATGGCTCATTAAATCAGTTATGGTCCCTTTGATCGCTCCACGCTTATATCCTTCCATCTCCTACGTGGGACTCGAGACCGGTGGTGGGGCGCAGGTGCAGTGCATCTCCAATCACTACACCTGGCTTCACTCCTCGTGCCCACGTCTCTCGGCCCCGCCCCACTCGTCACATACCTCATTGGCATTTTTTTTTTTTTTTATTGCTGCATAAACCTTACAGGATTTTCATTTATGCTTAAAAAAGAAAAAAAAGTTTTTAGATTCTTATATTCTTTAAGTTAATGTAACCGGATCTTCTTGAACCAGTTCACCAAATCGAACTGAATCATTTGAAACGGTTCGCATCTCCAATAAGGGTTCGGACATGAGGGTGAGTCATTAATGACATAATTTAGATTTTTGGGTGAACTAACCCTTTAACAGAGTGGCTGTGTTTATGCAGCCGACCCCAGATCCTAATCCAAGCATGTTTATTTTCACCAGGCCTCACTTCCAGTTAGAGGTTGTGTTTTTTGACAACCTGACCTCACTCCTTTTGTTTCTGTGATGGACTGCTTTAATGATGTGGTTTAGAAATGTGCTTTTTGTTGTTGCAAGATGATTTTGCTTTCATACCCGAGTCATATGCAGTTGTAATATGAACTACAGTTACTTTAGTGATTGGGAGAAACTGCACGAAGCAACATCATTGCACTTTGCTGCATTAGTATATAGTATTTCTCTTTGTCCACCATTTATTAGATCAGAAATACAATACAAACAGTACAATTTTGAAATAATATTGCACTGTTACATAACTATTTAATGTGTGTGTGTGTGTGTGTATACATATATATATATATATATATATATATATATATATATATATATATATATATATATATATATATATATATATATATATATAAATGTATTCATGTGATGCAAAGTTTAATTTTCAATATCATTACCCCAGTCTTCAGTGTCACATGATCCTTCAGAAATCATTAATATAATGATATAATGATATAATATAATGAGTAATATAATGATTTTCTGCTCAAAAATATTTTGTTATTATACATTTTGTAAACGGTTAATATTTGTTTTTGGAAACCATGATACACTATCATTTTGGAGTAAAGCTTACTTTGGATATATGCTTAAATAGAAATGCATGCTATGTTCAAATTTACTTCCATGCAAACTTGGAATTAAATTATAATACACTTTTTTTGATTAATTTAATTTTTTAATCAGATGGATTTCATATAAAATGACCACTATATTTAAATGATTTGGTGATTATTTATATTGTGATCACTGAGCTGAAAATAGAATGTTATCTTTGTCGAATCAGCTGAAGATTATTGAAGGTTTGACTTTTCTTTGATTGACAGTGGATCATGTGATTTCCTTTTGTCACCAGTGATGGAATGTTCTAGTGACAGATCACAAAGGCCAGGAATTGTCAGGTGACTCCTGTAATCCTTGGAATGCTGTCCGGACCACACTTACTGTCACATGCTCTCTACCTGTTCTTTTGGTGAGACACACCTCCAGAAGCGCTGTGAGAGTCACATGCTCTCTGGCCAAGCATGAAGATATGCACACACTTCCTTTTTATTGTCTAGACATTAGGCTGCCTCTGCCTTTTTAGGCTGCCTTAATTCACTACCTGTGATTGATTTCTGCCTCTCCTGATCTTTTGATTGTTTCTTATTAAATGCTTGAAGTTAGTTTTGTATGCACACAGTTTTGATCATTCTATTGTTCTCTGATAATTTGGAAAGTGGTGTAAATTAAGAATAAGTTTGTTTTTTTAAGTTTTTAAATATCAGGGGAAAAAAGAATGTTAATATAAAAAAAAAATTGTTAATTTCTTTTTTTAAAAATCTTTTTTTTTTCAGCAGTTAGATGATATTAAATGCAGCATATAGAGGTAGTTGAGGCAAATGTATTGTCTCTGTCCTTTATATATAGTTTAAAATATTTTAATGGTGGTTTTTGAACATTACATTTTTTTTTCAGTCCCTAAATGCACAATGTGCAATTAAATGGAAAACAAAAACAAAATTTAATTCATGATGTCAAAATGAAATCAAATGCAGACAGTGTTGATCTGTATATAAAAACAGCTTGTAATAAAGTTAAATAACTGCTGTGCACAGATATATAATATTTTCAGATGATGAAAAGTGCTTTATGTTCACAAAGGTTTGGTTATGTACAAGCATCAGTGTATAAACTCTTTGCATAATGAAGAGAGCAGATGCACTTTATATAACAGTTATATAACAGCAGCCCAGCTATATAGAAAACGATAATATGTGGTATGTTCCCAACAAAGAACAATGTCAATCATTGAGATATTGGCTATTTACATGAGTCTTATGACTTAGGCGTTGACTGCCTGCAAAAGAAGCTTGATAATAATTATAAAAAGTCATTCTCACTTTTTCTCTTAAGATTAAAAAATATATAAAAAATATATTTTGAAGAAAAAAAAGTGCACTTTTTATAAATATATAAGCATATTTAAACCTAAAATCCTTAATTTCCCCAACATCAATTTAGGTTCAAATACACTTTATGTAAGAGGGAACATTTTTATGTTTTGCAACTGATCAGTTTTTCTGTTAAGGTTTACATTTTTATCATGTTTTTGCCTTCACTAGTTCCTGTAGTTACATATTTTTTTCCCAGATATATCCAGTTTCACATTTTACATGAGCTCCTATGTACTGCATCAAATAATTATTATAGAAGAACTGGAAAATGTTTTTTAAACATCGGATCACACTACTGAAACTGCTCCGAAGCAGATGATCGGGAATCAAACAGATGTTACTTCGCATGAGTTGATTTGATTTATTCAGATACTAAAAAGAAGTTGCTCTGCTGAACAAATGCAATAAAGCAGAATAAAAAGAAATGAATCACTTCATTTCCACATGCACTGACAGTTTTCAGTTCTTAGTCATTAACATGCTAACCCTGATTTTCCAGATTTTTAGGGTTCGGATATGCATAAAAATTTAAATCTGTTCAAATGTATCCAAGTGTTATTATAGTTAAGTCTAAGACTAGTGTGATATCTTAAAAAAAGAAAAAGAAGTCACACACCAGAGCAGATATTGATCAGTCTTGTCAGGTGAGTGTCACGGCCACCCAGATTTCGTTTCCAGAAGGTACACTTGCAACAGGTTAGCATTGACACACCTCCAGATAACCAGCTATAAATACAGCTGCACCCAACACAGAAATTACAAGAGAGCTTCTTCCAACGGATCAACTCTTCACTTCACCAGAAATTACAAGAGAGCTTCTTCCAACGGATCATCTCTTGACTTCTTCTCTTCACCATGGGGAACTGTGCTGCCTGCTGCCGAGGATTCTGGTGCAGGGCCAAAAACCCTGACGTCCGGATCAGTCTGCCTGCGGTCTGCTTCATGTGGCAGATCGCTATGATCATCTTGTTTGGAGTGTTTGTGCGCTATGATGAAGAGTCGGACGCACACTGGTCTGAGCACAAGCGTGCAAACAACATCACGAGTGACATCGAGAACGACTTCTACTACAGATACCCAAGTGAGTTTTGCACGGATTGATACTTAAAACAATGCATTTATTATTTAATCTTATTTTATAGCAACACTTGTTAATCAGCACAATAATTATATTTTGCTGAGCTTAAAAGTTAGGAAGGTTGTGTTATATATTCATCCATTAACCTTCTCAACCCTCTTTGTCGTTGCCCTGTCAGGCTTTCAGGATGTGCATGTGATGATCTTCGTTGGTTTTGGCTTTCTCATGACCTTCCTGAAGCGTTACAGCTTTGGCGGGGTCGGTTTTAACTTTCTCATCGCTGCCTTCGGTCTGCAGTGGGCTCTTCTCATGCAGGGCTGGTTCCACTTTCTGGATCCGGTTGATGGCTATATCAAGATTGGAGTTGAGAAGTAAGTTTTGCACCTCACAACCTTATTTATGGTCTTTGGGTCCACTTGCACATGAAGTAAAGCTGGTTTTCATGTGTGCCGCATAGTGTCATCATATGCAAGTTTAACTCAACACACTGCAAATTAGATTTTCCTGAGCAGTGCATCAAATGATGATGACTTATGTGATACAGCTGATGTAAAAAACGAAGACCAAAAATTAACCACCATCTTTTTTTCTTCAGTATCATCAATGCCGACTTCTGTGTGGCTGGATGTCTCATTGCTTACGGAGCTCTGCTGGGAAAAGTCAGTCCAGTGCAGCTGATGGTCTTGACGTTATTTGGCATCACACTGTTTGCAGTCGAGGAATACATCATTCTTCATGTTCTCCATGTGAGAAGCAGTGTTATGTTACCATTATTTATTTTATACTCTTTTATATGGTTTATTAATAATTTCAATATTTTTATTGTAATGTTAGTTGTACTGTCTGTTAACTTAGATTGAGTAAAGTTAACAGAACTCAAAGCATTTGAACATTTTTAAAAATGTACAGAAATATTAAATTCCCTTCAAATTTTACATTTTCTATTTTTTTTTTATTTCATTTTGTATTTTTCTGTACTAAACAAGCTAATTTAAATTAATTATCTATTTTTTATGTGCTTTTTTTTCAATTAAGAACAATGGTTTTAAAAGGTTTAATTTTAGTTTCAGTTAAGTTCTTTATTTTATTTATTTATTAGTTATTTGTTTTATTTCCATTTAGTAATTTTGGTGGTTCAACTAAAAATAAAATAACATTTTTAAATGTTCCCTTGATAACAATATAAATTAGCTTTTTAACTTAATGCATTTATTTTCCAGCTTTATTTCAATGAACAAATATGTTCAAAAACATTTTTAGGTTCAATTGATAATGACACTGGTGAATATCCATTATCCCCAGGTCCTGAATATCTCTACAAAAAATAAAGAAATTCTAACAAACAGTTTTGACCTTTCACAGGTTCGGGACGCTGGCGGATCCATGGTCATCCACACTTTCGGAGGATATTACGGTCTGACGATATCATGGATTCTCTATCGACCGAAACTAGACAAGCGTCTGAATGGATCTGTCTACCAATCGGATGTCTTTGCTATGATTGGTAAGTTATGACTTCTTATACATTCCATAAGATCTTACCACAAAAAGATCCAGTGCTTTAGCTGAAGATGTTCGTTTTTTACAGGGACTCTCTTCCTCTGGATGTTCTGGCCCAGTTTCAACTCTGCCATCTCAGATCATGGAGATGGACAACACCGGGCGGCCATAAACACCTACCTCGCACTGGCTTCTTCAGTCCTGACGACATTTGCCATATCAAGCCTTTCAGCCAAGAGGGGAAAACTGGACATGGTAAATTACAGCACTTCATTATGTCACAATTACATCAGCACCAGCAACAAACTAAACTAAAACCATCAACAAAAAAAGTTACCTTTTTTCTTTAAAATCTTATTTTACTTCAGCATTCAACACTTTCATTTTCATTTACTTTAACTTGAAGTACTAAAATGAATGTAAACATTCATAAAGGCATTAAAAAAACTAATAAATATGAAAAGAAAAATTACCAAAACTTTAAGTAAAAGGAAAACAGAAAATATGAAAACAAAACCTTAAAACATTCAGTTTAAAAGACTAATAAGAACTAGTATCTCTGATACTGAAATTGAAAGCATTGCATCTGCTTTGTGAATCTTAGGTGCATATCCAGAATGCAACTCTGGCTGGGGGGGTCGCCATGGGATCAGCGGCCGAGTTTATGATCACACCCTACGGTTCTCTCATCGTGGGCTTCTGCTGCGGGATAATCTCCACATTTGGCTACCTGGTGATCAGTGTGAGTAGAAGAGCAAGTGCATTTGAGCATCATATGCCATGTGAGAGCACATTAAATGATATAGTTTTTTTGTTTTCTCATGCAGCCCTTCATGGAGAAGTATTTGAAGATTCAAGACACATGCGGAGTCCATAACCTGCATGCCATGCCCGGTGTCCTCGGGGCAGTCGTGGGGGCCATCACAGCGGCCGCTGCCAGTGAGAGCGTCTACGGACATGAAGGGTGTGTGTGAATCCAAATTCTTACAATAGATTGCAACTCATTTACATTTTAAATCATACAAATTTGCTTTAATTGTAAAAGTGAAGTCAGGTTTATTTAAACAGGACTTGATACAATACAGATTGTTTCAAGGCAGCTTCATGTTAACAGAGGAAAAAACAGTGAGCCCCCCTGATACATGGATTATTAAATCTAGTAGGGGGGAAATCGCTGAAATTTTAAATATTAAAAAGTAAAGCTTTTGAGATCAAAATATAGAATTCTGGAAGGAAAATCATCTCATTATTGCAACAGAAAAAATAAAACAGCTCTGGTGTCATTAACTGTTCAGATCAGCTGAGATTCAGTTGAGTTGAGTAACAGCATCGATGCTGCACAGTTAAAATCATTATCCAGCTCAATTCAGTTCACATTTTGCTCTCTCTCAACCCAGAGCAAGCTAAACCAGTAATATCACTGAACTGTGTTTCAGAATATTAAAAAGTGTGACTAAATACAAATTACCTTTTTCTCAACAGGTTGGTAAACACCTTCAATTTTAAAGGGAAGTATGCTGAAAGGACCCCTGCCACACAAGGAGGCTTCCAGGCAGCCGGTCTTTGTGTTGCTCTTGCTTTTGGTATCGTAGGTGGAGCCATAGTAGGTGAGCAGCCAAAAGATTTCTTTTTTAATTGACACCTTTTGATACCGCTTTAGTGTCAGTGGTCTATAACAACCCTCATATATGCATATGCAGGTTTAATCTTGAGACTTCCGTTCTGGGGAGACCCATCCGATGATAACTGCTTTGATGATGAGGTGTACTGGGAGGTGAGTTCGATTTCGTTTGTATTTACTTGTTTCACAGCTAGGTGGCACTGTGGTGGCACTATAGAACTCGAATTAGAACGTTATGTTAACATGTGACAACTAGCCCTGGTTTCTTTTATACTGTGTGAACTCTTTCGGTCTGGATTCTTTTTAATGATTAAAAATCTCCATTCCAGGTGCCTGAAGACGAGGAGAGCATCCCTCCCATTCTTGAGTACAACAGTCACATGGTCGGCAAAAATACAGACAGGATGTAAGTAGCATATATATGCTAAAAGAGAGACTGTACTATCTAATACTCTATAGGAATATTTATATATAGAAATTTAGTTTTCCCTTCCATTTTATTTAGTTAAAATTCCTAATTTTAGAAGTAGATTAAACATTTCAATGACTTGGTATATTTATAGTGAAATGCATTTTTTTGCATTTATTTTAAATGAATGGTTTCAAACGTCTCATTCATTCATACACCCTTTCACCGTTCAGGTCTAACTTCACTGTGGAACAGAGCTAATGCAAGAAATAAGGACTTCGTTATGGCAAAAGATGAACATGTTCACATCATATTGGGACCAAAAAAAAAAAAAAAAAACACAAAAAATGATGTTCAGACCAAGTCTGTGCTGTTCCTGTAATACCTTTGAGAGGTATAGACCTGCCTTATATAGAGCAGAGGCCCAGAAGGGTCAGCTATTAGTTCAATTTCATTTCTTTGTGCTCTAGAATACTCAAATTAAGTTAATAAGCTTATGCATTTATAATTTCTAAAGGGAAAGCTTGTACCGTATATCATTTTTTTAATCCAAATGTACAGCTAATTCTAGGATTAAACTGTATTAAGTTTCAATCATTCTGGAAACAAGAGAAACAGTAATTATTGTACTCTTGTCATGTTTGCTCCTGTGTTAAAGAACAGACTTTAGACTATTACAATTTCGATTTTATGAATGCGAGTTATTTATCTAGTTATTTTCAAGTGTCCGGTTATGTGATATATGTGTAGACTGTGATATTTCATTATGTGAAGGAGTACATGAGGACTTTTGAGAGGTCAGTGACCTCCGCTTGTTTTTAGACCATGTAGAATAATAATATTCTTCAGTATTTTAAATATAATGTTAAACATAATAGGCAATTTACAATCTTTCTGCTCAGTGACTTTACATTGGTGCCCAAAAACTGTGTTCTTTTCTAAATGTGAATGTTTAAATGATTAAAATTTTATGAATAATTGCTGTACTTTATACGGCGGTCTAATGTTTAAACATTTAAAAATGTTTCTCTTTTTTATGCTCTAATTGTTGCTTTCATTGTCTCAAGTATATTGTAAGACAAATCTGCAGCTTACATTTCTGTCAAATATCAAATCACTTTTATTTGAACTGGCAAATACAATGTATGTTGTATTTTATGTACCTGTATATTTATGAAAAAAATAAAAAAATAAAACATATATAGAAAAACATATAAAAGACATGCATTTAAAATATTTAATTATTTTGAAAAAAAAAATATTCAATTCATACATTTGTTGTGTTTTTTTGTAGGATCAAACAACAGATTTCATGAAAAAAAAAAAGCTTTTGGGCTTGTTCTAATAGAATACTGTGTAATAGTGAAAGTAAACCAACTTTGTGATTAACTATTAGCTAGAGACTGTCAAAATCCCAGCAAACACTCTTTAATTGAGCTGCTGGTCATCTGTTAGTGTGAGTTTGGTCACCCTCAGGCCAGACTCCTCTATTCAAATGGAAATAGACTCCTTGTGGAGGGTCAAATGGGGTCAATTAGGTCATTTCCTGATCAATCACCGTGACATTTAATGAACTTCAAATACACACTGCTTTTGTGAATGAGCACAGCAAGACTCCGATGATGGATTTGAGAGATTTCATGTATTTACGAATGACTTTAGTTTGTGTCTGATTTCATGTTCTTGAACTGAATAGGTGTGCGGTTAATAATACTGTGTCTGTAATCACACCTGACAAAAGCAGTGCTGTTTCATTTTACAGCCAGTAAGACAAGATTACTTTTACTATAATTGCACTTTACTTAATGTATATTAAGCACAATATGTACATTTTCTCTATGTATAAAATAAGTTGCAGACCTGTACTAAAAGAAAATGGTTTGGGATTTACTCAGAAATTTAAAAAATAACTACAAATAAATGTGTCATTTTACAAAGAAATATGACATTTTTAAGCAGAAAGACTGAAATAATATTTTCTTGTAAAATGTGCTTCAATAATCTTTCTTTTATTTGCAACTTTTCCAAAATGTGCAGTATATTACTGAGCTCCGTCTGTCCCATAATTCATTGTGTTTCATTACTAGTGTGAGAAATGAATAAGTCACAGTCTCATTCTTGGCTCAATATTTGCTCTGACTGCAAACCCCCCCACCCCTCTCTCTCTCTCTCTCTCTCTCTCTCTCTCTCTCTCTTTCTCTCTCTCTCTCCCTATATATATATATATATATATATATATATATTTATTTATTTATATATAAACACCTGCATTTATTCTAAATCCGTTAATTTATTCTTAATTCTTAGTCCACCTGTTACGTTATTATTATTATTATTATTATTATTTTGCCTTTTTTTAAGTTTGACATTGATTGTGGATTCTATGTTTATTTTTCCATTTGTAGTATTAATAAAGTGCCATGTAATATTGTAGGTAAAAAAAAATTCTGTATGCATAAAATACAAAGAAGACCTTCTACATTTGCCAAAATGTGCTGTATAATACAGAGCACACTGTATCCCACAATGCAATGTGCTTGGCCTTTCATTTCCAAGGTGACAACTGATTGAGCAGAACATATGAAAATCATATGTAATATTACTTTTTTTGCGTGTTTTTTTTTGTTAATTAGTCATTAATTTCCCATCTACACTCTTAAAAAAAGGTCTGCACTCTAAAAAAAAGATTAAATTAAAGCAAGGGGATAAAAATAAAGATAAGAGAACCATAATAGGTCCATTCCAGGCTCATCAAAGCTCCTAAAAGGACCATTTTTGTGTGATAAAAAGCTTTCATGGTTGTTACAGGTTCTTCATGGAACCATCAATGCCAGCCTTTATTTTTAAGAGTGTATGTTCTGCAGTGGCAAGTCAAAAAGAAATTTACGTCAGGGCAGGTATGCAACAGCCCACTCAGGTTTTGGGGATTATGATGTATAAACAAGATGGACAGCAGTGAAGCACGCCGGCATGTCTACTGATTCCTAGCGGCTTTCCCATGGGGATGAGGAAAGGGGGAGCGGGGCCCCAGGAGTTAAAGATCTACCGCCGCATCGAGCTGAGCGGCTGAAAGCAGGAGGGCCAGGGTCAAATCTCCTCTCCTCTCTAATCAAACAAGTCTGCAGGGGACGGGGGTGTGGGGGCCGGGCTCTGAGGAAAGGAGGGTGGCGTTGCTGTAACAGAGATGTTCTTGTTAATCCCCTGTGTGAAGGGGAGCGGGCCGGCAGGCGGGCAGGTGGGCTGACCCAGCCTTAGTTTACTCTGAAAAGAACTGCCAGCGGAGTTAGAGCGCCCAGAGATCCACACTTGGATCACATAGCTCAGAGACTGTGTGTGGAACCACTTGGCCTGCCATTGTCCTACGTGGCCAGTCTTGTCTGAAAAGCCGTAGAAAGCCTGTAATCAGATTAAAGATTGCCAGGATGAAGGGGGCTAGTTTTCCTTTCTTTTTTTTTTTTAAAGGGAATGGGGAGGGAGATTGCAGCCCCTCTAATCAGTACCTGACATTGAAAAGCAGGAGAGGAGCTAAATAACTCGGCAGGGAGTGTGGGTACAAGGGCCTCATGGACAAATTGGCCTGTTGTTGCTTGAGTATAATGGTGGGCAGTGAGTGGTGGGGCTGGAGGAAAGGTGGTGTCTCACATTCAGTGGTCTTTCCCATCCTGAACTGATAATTATATCACTCTTTAAGGGCTGATTGACACTGGCTGATTGGTACATCTGTGCCGATATAACCTTTTTACCCAGAATCTGTCACTGAATCCTTCTTTAGGTGGTTGGGGAAAAAACACTTCATTTTGGTTGGGTCACAGTGCTGAAGATCCTGTCTGAGGGCTAAATAGTTTGATATTACAAAAACTGGGTTGGGCTTTCTGGGATAGTAATCAGATAGATCAGGTCATACTTAGAAGGGAGAGGCTATTATGTGAGTATAGGAGAGCATAAGTCTAAGTGGACGTCCATGACATGTGGAGTCCCACAAGGCTCAATTCTCGCACCGCTCTTGTTTAGCCTGTATATGCTCCCATTTAGTCAAATAATGAGAAAGAACCAAATTGCCTATAATACCCAGATTTACCTAGCCTTGTCTCCAAATGACTACCGCCCCATTGACTCCCTCTGCAAATGCATTGATGAAATTAACAGTTGGATGTGCCAGAACACTTTTCAGCTAAACAAGGAAAAAACTGAAGTCATTGCATTTGGAAACAAAAAAAAAAAGAAGTCTCAGGGTAAATGCATACCTTGACTCTAGGGACTAACAACTAAATATCAAGTCAGGAAACTTGGTGTGATTCTGGAGACAGACCTTAGTTTCAGTAGACACGTCAAAGCAGTAACTAAATCAGCATACCATCATCTAAAAAACTTTGCAAGAATTAGATGTTTTGTTTCCAGTCAAGAATTGTAGAAACTTGTTCATGCATTTATCACCAGCAGGGCGGACTACTGTAATGGTCATCTCACCGACCTTCACAAGCAAACCATTAGACAGCTGCAGCTCATCCAGAATTCTGCTGCCAGGATTCTGAATAGAACCGGAAGATCTGAGCATATCACCCCATTTCTCAGGTCCTTACACTGGCTTCCGGTTACATTTAGGATTGATTTTAAAGTACTTTTACTTGTTTAAAAATCACTCAATGGCCTAGGACCAAAATATATAGCAGATATGTTCACTGAATATAAACTTAACAGACCCTCAGATCATTAGGATCGAGTTAGAAATACCAAGGGTTCCAGAAGAGATTAGATGTGCTAAAACAATAGTTAAATGCAGTGTAGCTGTGCATTTATTGAATGAGCACTGTGCAATGTCCAAACTGATTGCACTATATTTGATGTAAAATCATTTTCTTAACTGTTTTAAACTCATTTTATTAGTTAATTTGTATATAATTTTTTCCTTGTTTTATTGTTGTGATTATTATTATTATTTTATTTAATGTAAAGCGCTTTGATTAACCACTGTGTATGAAATGTGCTAATAAACTCGTATTGCCTTGAATTTGGTTTCAGAAGAAATTCAACCCCTGAAGAAGTTCTGTGGCCATAATAGGAAACTGATGTTTAAAACTGCCCATTAATTTTAACACACTAAAAATTGCATGTAAACACTGTATGAAATGTGTAAATAACAAAATTCAATTTCCAAATAAAAAGTTAAATGTATAGTTAATAGAGATTGCAATGAAATATATATATATATATATATATATATATATATATTTACTTTTTATAGTTTTTAATGAGATGTTATTTATATCTGAAACACCTAAAATCAAAGTCAGATGTATGGAAGTAAAATAATGACAAAAGTCTTTGAAACAAACTGAAAAAATAATGCATTGCAGTGCCTATATTTTAATGCCTTGTATTTTCAGGGCTTGCATTTTAGGGGCTGAAATTCAACCTAGTTTTTTATTTAAGCTGTCTATATTTCAATTCAAAACATTCACACACATTTTCTTGAATAAAAATTCAATAATTCATTTTCTTTAACTCTGTTATTGCGATGCATTTTTGTTCAGTTATTGCAATGAGCAATAAGCTTTTTCGTTTCAAAGACATTTCTCTTTTTTTTCATACAGATGCAAACAACATGCAGGACGCCATTTTGTTGTCATGTGACAAGAAATTCATAAAACAGGAAGTGATCCTCATGGCTGTGTGTCAAGGTCAGTATGTATCATTTGATATTTTTATGGCATTTTGACATTAATCCAAGTTATCAGGTGTCATATAACCCCAAAATACAGATATTTATTCAGAAACATAGGCTTGCATTTCGACTTTCGCCAAAAAGGTTTG
This sequence comes from Carassius auratus, assembly GCF_003368295.1. Classification (NCBI taxonomy): domain Eukaryota; kingdom Metazoa; phylum Chordata; class Actinopteri; order Cypriniformes; family Cyprinidae; genus Carassius; species Carassius auratus. The sequence continues at coordinate 27,174,154 of NC_039274.1, forward strand.
TAAAGCAAATGTTTTGTTGAAAATAGTAACTTGAAAAGTTTGTTCAAAAAACATGAAATCAATATGAATGCAATGATTACAGTAGCACGTTTATTTATTTAATTATCTTAGGCACTTTGTATGTATGCATGTCTGTGTGTGTGTATTTTGGGGGAAAATCTTTTTCTTAATCAGACAAAATACATTTTAGGGTTGTTTTTTATTTGTAAGAAAAAAGACAAAAAAAAATTCACATAAAAATAGAGGTAGGTTCTAAGTTAGGGTTACAGTAACTAGACGTAGATAAAAACAGTAAAAGTCTATTAAATGTCCCCATTTTGATCTGATCATAAAACATTTTCCAGGGCCAAACCACAACCTTTTATTAGACTGTTGCATCATTGTACAGTGATCATTTCAAATGTGAAGTCCAGCATTATTTTCTTTAATGTAAAGCGTGTGACTGTGAATAAGACCTTTCATAGTCTTGCTTTCCTTAACGGTATAAGAGAAGAATCCCTCCAAAGCATCATGGGCCTTCAAAACCCAGCCCTGCTTGTCATGCTAATCCTCATTATTTGTCCCCTATTAGAGGACCTTCCTTCTCTGTGTGTTGGTTTTCCTAAACTGCTTCTCATGTCGGCTGTTCCTTTATATGTATTCATCAGTTTCTACCACCAAGAGCATTATACCTCATTAAAACTCAACCAGGCTTTTTCAGTGCTACATGAATCCCCTCGCATGGGTCAAGGGTTCAGGTCTTAGAGAATATGACCCCACGGACTATAAATATAGCGGTCCATTTATGACAGTCCGGCTCTTTGATTTGGACACAAGAGGCAAAGGATTGGAAATTAAGTTGAATGTTGGTGGGACAATAAATATGGAGCACAAGCAGCTCAAACTAAAATGTTATTCTAATTAGAGGATCCACCTGCATTGGGGAAAGCGTAAATGGATGTGGGAGGGATGAACCCAGAGTCCAATTAAGAGCAATTGTTTTGAAACCTGATTATTTGCCTTTTCATCCATCCTTGGTGCTTGATTAATGGGTTGCTGGATGGGAAAAATACATTTTAGGGTTATGTTTTGAAAGGATGTTTACATTTGAAATTACACTTTTACATTTGAGATTGGGCTTCAGAATTATGTCTGCTGGCTCCTTTAAAGGAATAATTCACCCAAAAATGTACTTACTCCATCCAAGATATGAGTTTCTTCATCAGGACAGATTTGGAGAAATGCAGCATTATATCACTTGCTCAGCAAAGGATCCTCTGCAATGAATGGGTGCCGTCAGAATAAGAGCTCAAACAGATGATAAAAAGATTACAACTCCAGTCCATCAGTTAACATCTTGAAGAAGAAATAATTTTTTTTTCATTAAGAAATTTTCTAATTTAAAGTCCTCTATCCATAATATAGCTTTTTTCAGTGAAAAAAAAAAGTAATCTCTTTTGAATCAGGAGAGAAATATGCACATATCAAGCAACATGTATGATGTATGACATTTGTGTTATGATTATGACTCATCACTCATCCTTTTTGAATGAATTATCACTTTAAGTTAGAAAACAGTCAATGGCAATGTAATCACCAGGAATATAATATGGATCTCTTCATTAACACATTAATCTCTGGCCAATCCTTCTTTTCCCAGCTCTCCTGTCAGTTGTGCGCTGCTCACTATGGAAGAGACATGGAATCGACTGATGAACACATCTGCCATGTTTAAGGAGAGGGTAGACTTTCCTGTTCTCCATATTTCCTTCCCACCCCCAGAGTGACAAGCCCTCTAAATGAGGCTCTTAAGCCATGTCAGCACAAGAATTACAACTAATTACGAGGTGGAACCAATGATTATAGCCGGCTCCTTTAAGCTAATGCTTGGAGCAAAAGGGGACTAATTGGTTGGAATAAACTGATTGGGTCGTTTGATCGATTCTTCTGTTGAGTGACACAGACTGGGACAAATTATTTTCCTTCAGTTGACAGAAGAAGAAAAGCATAGAGTTCTTGAGTGGGGATGGACTTACAGGACAAGCTGTCAAACATAAGCGCTTAAAGCATTGGAAACACCCCTCTCCCTCTGTTCCACCATCTGCTGCGGTGTTTAACATGTGTTTGAGGTGATGTGCAAATGGGGCATGTGGTCATCAGATGTGTTATTGCAAGTTTTTATGTAAAGTTTTTTTTTTATTATTATTATTGTTTGGGGTGCTCTTGGGTTTGTGGAGAACGTGATATGTTCTTGCTCAAATTGTAGTGAATTTTGTTTGCTAAGTAGCAGTACCTGGATAGAATGCGTTTGATCTTCTGTCAGAAAAAACAAACAAACATTTTTTTTTCTTTTTTTTTTTGTACGGTCATGGTAATACTGTGGTATTCTTGGAAATACATTAAACACTTCAAAAAAGAAATATAAAAGAATATTAAATTAGCGTTTGAAAAAAAAAATGTTTGAATAATAGAAAAAAAAACACAAACAAAAACCATTTAAAAGGGCTTTTCATTTGGGTTTGACCTATTTTTAAATTTAAGTTAAAAAAAGTTTTTTCATCCCTTCAGAAACTGATAATGGCTTTACTGCATATGCAATGATAATTATCATGCAGCACCACATTGCATATAGAAGTATCATGTACTGACAGAGTTTGAAAAAAAAAATTATAATTAAAATTATATGAAAAGTATTCAGACCCCCTTAAATTTTTTAAATTTCAAGTTCATTTTTCCGCCTCAGACATTTTTGCACATTAAAAAAGAAAAACTGAAATATCACATGGTCCTAAGTATTCAGACCCTTTGCTCAGTATTTAGTAGAAGCACCTTTTGATCTAATACAGCCATGAGTCTTTTTGGGAAAGGTGCAAGTTTTTCACCCCTGGATTTGGGTATTCTCTGCCATTCCTCCTTGCAGATCCTCTCCAGTTCTGTCAGGTTGGATGGTAAACGTTGGTGGACAGCCATTTCCAGGTGTCTCCAGAGGTGCTCAATTGGGTTTAAGTCAGGGCTCTGTCTGGGCCATTCAAGAACAGTAATAGAGTTGTTGTGAAGCCACTCCTTCGTTATTTTAGCTGTGTGCTTAGGGTCATTGTCTTGTTGGAAGGTGAACCTTCGGTCCAGTCTGAAGTCCTGAGCACTCTGGAGAAGGTTTTTGTCCAGGATATCCCTGTACTTGGCCGCATTCATCTTTCCATCGATTGCAACCAGTATGATGCTTCACTGTTGGGACTGTATTGGACAGGTGATGAGCAGTGCCTGGTTTTCTCCACATACCGCTTAGATTTAAGGCCAAAAAGTTCTATCTTGAGCTCATCAGACCAGAGAATCTTATTTCTCACCACCTTGGAGTCCTTCAGGTGTTTTTTAGCAAACTCCACGGGGGCTTTCATGTGTCTTGCACTGAGGAGAGGCTTCTGTCGGGCCGCTCTGCCATAAAGCCCCGACTGGTGGAGAGCTGCAGTGATGGCTGACTTTCTACAACTTTCTCCCATCTCCCGACTGTATCTCTGGAGCTCAGTCACAGTGATCTTTGGGTTCTTCTTTACCTCTCTCACCATGGCTCTTCTCCCCCGATAGCTCAGTTCGGCCGGACGGCCAGCTCTAGGAAGGGTTCTGGTCGTCCCAAACATCTTCCATTTAAGGATAATGGAGGCCATTGTGCTCTTGGGAACCTTAAACAGAAATTGTTATGTAACCTTGGCCAGATCTGTGCCTTGCCTCAATTCTGTCTCTGAGCTCTTCAAGCAGTTCCTTTGACCTCATGATTCTCATCTGCTTTAACATGAACTGTGAGCTGTAAGGTCTTATATAGACAGGTGTGTGGCTTTCCTAATCAAGTCCAGTCAGTATAATCAAACACAGCTGGACTCAAATGAAGGTGTAGAACCATCTCAAGGATGATCAGAAGAAATGGACAGCGTCTGAGTTAAATATAAGAGTGTCACAGCAAAGGGTCCGAATACTTAGGACCATGTGATATTTCAGTTTTTCTTTTTTTAATAAATCTGCAAAAATGTCAACAATTCTGTGTTTTTCTGTCAATATGGGGTGCTGTGTTTACAATAATGAGGAAAAAAATGAACTTAAATGATTTTAGCAAATAGCTGCAATATATCAAAGAGTGAAAAGGTTTTTAAGGGGTCTGAATACTTTCCATACACACGGCACATTAGACAAATAAAACCTTGAATATTTGTAAAATGCAGGTGAAAAGGTTGAATCCTACACGAAAGTTGTTTCCGACCCAAATAAAGGCTTGCTAACCCCTCGTATCCTCATTCCCACCCCCTGATCCGGAGAGGAGACCCAGCGTCATCTGTATGCACTGCAGCCAGTGGCCCTTGTGAGTTTTTTTATAGAGGCCCCATCGGATCTTGGAAGCAAAAAAACAACAGATTAGTCATGATCTTATCCACCAAGTATCTGCCCCTTTCTTTTCTACATCTGACAAGTGTCTGAGAGGGGGAGGGTCTGCTTTTCAGAGCCATCAGATGAACTTCACACCAGAAAAAAAGGTGGGTGATGTGGGGAGAGGGATGTCTTTTCAGTCACGCTTAGAGAAGCGCCCTTCTCAGTTGCAGGGACAACACTCTTGTTGCTAGGGATGAAGTCTCTCTGTAACTGGACAGTGGTTGCTAGGAAGGGCGGAAAGTAGAGGAGTGCATGCTATGTCGTCTGGCAGCATTGTTGTCTTGGCTGAAACATCTCTTTCTCCCGATGCTTGCTGAATGACAGGTCAGTTGTGTACTTCACATGGGACCTGATTCCTTGTGAGGGGGACTTACTGGGTGGTAGCACAGGAAAAAAAAAGTTTTGAATGCAGTTGGCTGAATATAGGCAGGGCAGATTCCCTGATTGCTCTTTGGGTGAAAGACATTTATTTCCACTATATTTTTTTATATAGGCTCCTTTATTTCTTGACTTCCTCAAATGCCACCTTTATATCTATGATTTTATCTATCCATGATACTGTAATTTCATCAGGCAAAATATTTATTTTTCATGCACTGGTCACTGGTTATAGACTAGTAGTTAGAAAACATTCAAGATTTAAGTGTTTTTTTCATTTGCATCTGAAATTTCAATTCTAATACATATCTTTAAAATCCATTTTCTCAAAATGATTTTTTTTCTAATGCACTGGGCACTGATTGCACTGTAAATACCACTTCGGTAGTAATTACAACAAAACTTGACAATTTTACTCCTCTCTGTATTTTGAGGGTTTTTACATAAGGTTTTGTTCATATATAATTTATCCAAAAACATTTTATTCCTAAAAACATACTATAAATGTATTTTGGATAATATTTTCAGATTTATGTAGTGATAAAAAGAGAATTCTTTGAGTCTAATATAAATAATATAAACACTTTTCACACAATGTTTAGATTTCTGTTCTGGAATGGTTTGTAAATTAGTTACTGTTTAATTGTATAATGCATGATTTGTATATTCAAACATTTAAAAAAAATATACAAAATAAATGTAATACAAAAAATAGTTGCAGTTCTTATTATAATGCACTATTAGTTCATTTGTTTTTTGTTTTTACACTAGCTGGGTTGTCTTGCCTTGATTCTACTCATTTGATTATTTCTCAATAAAGAACTTTTATTTTTAATAGTCTTATTTTTATTTTATTTTTTTAAACACAAAAACATGACCCCCCCCCCCCAAAAAAAAAAAAAACTAACAAAACAAAACAAATAGACAATATCTTCCACAACGAGGGCCCCAGATAGTCTCTTGCATCTCAATCGGGGTCCTGAGAATGGGCAACTGGCCCTCTACATACGTATTTTCCATGACATAAAGCAGAACAGCTAATGCACAATCACAACGCAGCCAGACTCCATTTATCAAAGCATGCATATTCATATCTCTGCATGCAGCCCGGAGAAGCAAAGAACATGTGAGGCCCCTGGGAACCGTTTTGGGGTTCCCAGAGTCTTGCTTCAGCATGACAGCACCACATAGGATGCATGAGGGGAGAAACACCCTCGAGAGCCTCTTAATAGACACCGTCCCAGACAGACCCTTGTCTGAACCAGACTGAGCCATGTTCAAGTTCAAACCAGACGAGGATGGGTGGAGCTGGAGGGGTGGAGTCATGTTACTCCATTGACTTAGACATCGCAGACAGCGTCTGATCGGATTTCTGCTTTTTTGAAAGTGTTTGCTTTTGCCTCCCGCTACCATTTGAGGACGCAATTCCCAGACACTGGGGTCAAAAAGTCAGTCTGAGGCAACTAATCTGCCACTCTGTAGACTAGACTGCAATTCAGATGCGCCGTCTATTGTGTTCAATCCATGGGAATTCTCATACAGTGACTGAAATTAAACCATCGAAATGAAACCGTTGTTACATTCTAATCCCTCAAGCATTTCAGGTTATGTATCTAAAGATTCTTGACAGTGCTGCAATTGCAATAATTCATATGCATGATTATATTTGAAACATATTCTCTATGACAGAACATTTAATCCCTCCTTCAGACATTATAGATCATAAGTATTTGACAGAAACACTAAGACGAGCCCAGGAGCACATCAATTTACTACTGCACATTATGAGCTTCAAAAAATATGAGTTTTTCGCAGTATATTGCCATTTAGAAATCATTGGTATCCTAAGGCTTTGTAAAATGTCACATAGCCTACTGTAAGAAGCTTAACACCTTGACCCCGAGCAGTGGAACATATCTATATGAAATAATGAAGCATTTTAGCCTTGCTTTTACCTTTCAACATGCTGATGGTTTTGCATTTGCAATGAACAGTTATTTACTACTGCTAGCGGTTAAGCATGATGAGGTGTCCATAATGATTACTTGTGGGAGTCATTAGGTGTAATGATTGCTTTACATTGCAAAACCAAGGAAGCATTATCAACCCTGTTGATGCTCTCATATACACAAAATGGTTATATGAACAGTGTCATGAAGTCAAGGGCCTTTCATCCCCTTCATAATCAGCAAACCTAAAGGAAATTTTTAAAGTGAAGTAGATTTTAATGGTTTGCGTTTCTCAAATTGTAAGTGTTTTTATCCGTATGTCTACACTACGGCTGAATTATCTAATGAAGGACTGAAGCTACTAGAGTAGTTCATCTAAAAAGGAAAATCTGATGAAAATGTACTGACCCTCAGGCCACCCAAGATGTAGATTAATTTGATTCTTCATGAGAACAGGTTTTGAAAAATAGCAATACATCACTTGCTCACCAACTGATCCTCTGAAGTCAATGGGTGCCATCAGAATGAGAGTCCGAATAGTTGATAAAAACATCATAATAATTAACAAGTATAATCCACATGACCAGTAACATTTTGGGAAGTGAAAAACTGTGTTTGTAAGAAACAAATCCATCAAGACACTTTAACTAAGAATACTGTTGCTTCTGGCTAAAATATGAGTCAAGATCAAGCATCGTTTATTTACGAAAAACAGGTCTAAACAATGTTGGTTGATTTTGGCGTGAGAGAACAACCCGGGAATGGACTTTTTCACTAGAGAAAGCGTTGTTATCGATTATGTAGATCGCAACAGTTTAAAGATAAAATGCCAAAATGATGGATTTGTTTCTGACAAACAAGCTAAATAATTTATTGTTTTGTATTTTCATTGGTTTATGTAGTTTTTACTTGGATGACAAAACAAATGTTGCAATTATTAATGGGAACCTTCTGCATACATAAAGCAGAGTTCAGGCTCACTCACCAAGTTTAAAAAAAAATTAAAATTTATTGACATTCCAATGATAGTACTCTGATTCGTTATAAAGGATCAGTTAGTATACTAACTGAAAACACACCTCCAATCCCATTTCAAACCATGTTCAAAGTCTTTATGAGCTTTTGGACCCAAACCTGGTCAGAGCTCATCCAGCTGCAAGGCATGCTGGGAAACTGGTGACACCACAGTATTTATTAACTTCCTGCTTCACTAGTTCACTAGTATTTACAGCTGTCTTATCTACACTGTTAGTTGTTTCGTGTTGTCCAACATCACAATGGTTTCTCCCAGGTGATTTTTCATTTCATTTGCACAGCCTGATCTTAATGCCAAGTAACATTGCCAATGTCTTGTCTAGCTGCATCTGCATTCTTTATTTTGACTTACCTGAGCCTCGTACTCTCATACTGCTATCCAGGTAACGTTTTTAACAGTGTGCTTAAAAGAACAATCACATACAGATGCTAAAGGCTTATATGACTAAAAATGATTGTGAAACAGCTATTTTGTATGCTGTAGAAGTGACAATCTATTATGTCTTTGCTAAATCACATCTCACTGCATTTTACAGCTGTATCCCACACAGTCCTTTTCGCTCAGAAAAATCAAACATCTAAGAACCTGCTATTTAAAGATCCTTTTTAAAATCATGTCATAAAATGGTCCTGTTCCTCCAACCATCCGAGATAGCAGTTCTCCAGTACATTTATTCTCAGCTCAGTGGCAAAACATTTGAAAGGGTGTAATTATGGTTATAGACATAACACTAGGACGTCCCATTAGAGTGTGGTTGGTGATTACACAGGTGCCATGTTGCAGAGCACAGACTACTATTAAAGAGCATGACCTATGGTGAGTGTCCACTCATCTCTGCGAACCTTAAAGTGGAACGAGAGTTGATTACTAACCTCTGGCCCCAGGCTGGCTGCTGATTGACAGCCAGCTCAGGTCCTCCTACTGTTGCCCATTAAATGGGACCATGCATGGTGTGCCTCGACAGCTGTAGCAGGACATCATGGAAAATACAGAGGAATATGAGAGAAAAATCAAGTCAAAAATGTAATCTAGTTTAATTCTAAGAAACTAAAATGTCTATGCACATTTGTTGGCATGCATTTATTTAAGATCTGAGCTTGAAGCTGGAAAGCTACTGTACTTGTGACAAAAGCACTTTGAACTAATTTGCATAAAGGTGTCAAGTAATTGAGAAATCAGCAATTGCAAATATTTGGCAATTGCTAAATTGTTCTGAGTGACTGCCAGGGTGTTGCTATACAGTCGATCCAGTGCTTGTTGTTGCGAAGACATTGCTACAGTATGTGGTTGGCTGCTAAACCAAAACATTGCTTTGTGTTCTGGATGGTTGCCAGGGCATTGCTAAACAGTTGTTCTGATTGGTTGCTAGAGTGTTGCTGTACAGTTGCTAAGGTGTCCTGAATTGTTACTAGCGCATTGCTATGTGATTTCTAATGTTTCGTGTGATTGCCAAAGCTGTGCTATATATTACAGGCGTTCTAAGTAGTTGTGGATGCTATGCATTTGATTGCTACCCTGATAGCACACAATGCATCACCGAGAGGTCTATTTGACGTCTGCATTTACATCTGCAAGACATATTATTAAGAGTGTTTGCTCATATGCAATACGTCAATGTCACGTTTCCTATCAGATGTCAAATAGTAATCTAGAAGATGTCTTTAAGATGTCTGTGATTTTAAGCAAGCATGTATGTAATACTGACATATCAAAGATCTATCAAGTGTTTGCACACAGCAGATGCTTTCCAGATGAAGCGATCTTTAACAGACATCTCGCAGACGTTTGGATTTGGTCTGGATTTTTGTTAGGGTGCTGCTAGTGCCATGGTGTTTTGTGTGGTTGCTAAGTGGTAATGTAGTAGAGTCAGTAAGATAAACAGCTTGTTTTATTAAAACTAGGTCTTTGCACGAGGCAAGCGGTGCGCTGCAGCCCCAGGCAGAAAGAGGGCAGCCGATTCCTAGCAGAGCGCTGCAGGAGAAAGGGAGATCACTGAAGAGGAGGAGGCAGGGAGGAGCACCGTGAGGGCCTCGGAGTGCGCGAGGGGGTGTTTGGGTGAGTATTGTTCCCGCGCCTGACTCGCCTCTCTCAAGAGACTCGGGGTTCCCACGGTCCGCACAGCAAACAAACGCACCTCAGCCTTTCTTCCCCTAGCTTCGCAGTGATGTCATTAATTACCATCAAAATGCGCGCGACAGCGAGCGAGAGTGTGTGAGTCTGCTCGCGAGTGTATGAGCGTGTGTGTGTGAGAGAGAAAGAGCGAGCGAAGCAGCCGCAAAGAAAGGGACCATTGTCTGCGCTGAAATAAAGAAATCTCCACTGAACCATTGTAAACGGGTAAGGCTGGAAAATGCACCAAAATGCAGGGTTTGGTGAGTTATAGTTGGGCTGTCACATCTCGTCAGGAGCCTACAAATAGTGATGTCCAAATGCAAACAGGCCTGTCCTATGACAGACACTGTGATTTACTCACTTCTGTAACTCTGTGGCTTGTTTTTGGACATCAGAGAGAGAGCGAGCGAGAGAGAGAGAGTTTACTTTGCTATAATTGTGGACAATGGTGTACAATACAGTAACCTGCAATTGTTATCTTGAAGAACTATTCTTATCGGATTTGAGCCATTTAACCCGTGTGTGTGTGTGTGTGTGTGTGTGTATGTAAATGCAGATTAATTGGGACATTTTCCCCAGTCATCTTAATGGTCTAACTAAATTGACTGTGTGTGCATGCGTGTGTGTGTGTGTGTGTGTGTGTTCTACAGTTTATTTTGAGGTTTGGGTGGATAATATCTGCAGTAATACTACAAATTATATAAATATAGAAAATGATAAAAATATCACTAATAAAAAACAAAATAAACATAAGCTAATAAAAGCCAGAATTGTCCCAAGAAGTGATATAATGACTATATACATAATTATATGCTATTACTCTTATTATAAAAACTGTATAATTATAAATAATTATTCATTTTAATAATTGTATTAAAATTGGGGTCAAAGGTAACATTTATCCATATTGTTTTTTTTTTTTAACTGTAAAAAGTTATTATCTAATTGTTCCTCAGTTGGAATATTAAAATGATTTTATATATATATATATATATATATATATATATATATATATATATATATATATATATATATATATATATATAAGATAAAGTAAGGATTAGTTTAGTTAGTCTAGTCTACATATCTTCATTTAGATGCATTTGTGTTTATTTTGTTCCATTTAAAAAGGCTAAATGTGTGTATGCCAGTTCGTGTGGATTTGTTTGTTTATTCACATGATCTTTCCTTCAAGTGCTTAAACACTCCCCTAATCATGTTTTTTTTATTATTATTTTTTTTTATGCATGTATAGAAGCATGTTTTTGAGGATGCCAAAATATGGCCTGTACCTGCATCTTTCTGAATGCAGCAAATCTGTGGTGGGCATTAGCTGTGCTCTTGCAGCATTGTGCCCTGGAATGTGTTTGAAATGACCTGAACCACCAATCTAGCACTCATTACTTCTGGGTTGCCCAGCGGAAGAATCCACACGAAACACTGTCCTGCCTCATTGTGCTGTGTGTGGACCCACAATGATTGTTTTTTATGTGCATCCACTGGAAGTGATGGCGAGTCTGCACCATCAAAGCACAAGCAGATAATTGTAGGCATCTGAGTTCTCCAAGGACATTCAGTGTTAATTGGGAGCTTCAAATGGGCAAAGCGGCCAAAGTGAGGAGAGTGTTTTGTTTGTGCCGTATGAAGCGAGGGGTAAACTTCGTTCAGGCCGTGAGGTACGTCTCGGCCCCTGACTGGATACCTTGTTCTCTTCTCCAGGGCAGGCCTTGGGAAAAAGCCCATTTACCTCGCTTATTCAAAGGCTTCCTGACATCTCCATAATTTGAAACAATGACCTCTGTTCAAAGTGAAGAATTATTTTTTCTCCTGATTACTAATTGTTTTTTGTATTCAGCTCATTGTTGATATCCAACCGTGCAAATCTTATGTATTTCTTGATCTTTTGGGTCAACTCTTTCTGCTTAGCACTCAGGAATTGTGGGATATTTTGTATAGGTTGGAAAGGATTGCTGACTGGCATGATGGGATATCCATTATTATAAGCTTGACTGCCCCTGTTGCCACAAGATGGTGCCACCGTGGCATAATGGTTGCCAGAAACAGGCACTGCTATTTTGTCTGGCAAAAGTCCTGGTCTTTTACATATAGACCATGTTCTTTACCGCAGCCATATTACACAGCATTTTTTTTTTTTTTTGTCAGAAAGAATTTAGAATGTCAGATTTCCTGTGAAAGACTTAAATATTATCTCTGCACAAACATACATTTTGTAATGATGAGGATAATAATGCTGTGAATCTTTTATGGGCATTTATGGAGTCTTTTAGTCCACACAAATAAATGTGACCCCTTTTTATTTGCCTTGATCTCTAGTTGAAGGGAGTGATCTATAAGATATGTTTGCATCTGCATAATGCCTATAGCCACGCTGTCTTCAAAACATACCACCAATTATTATTATTTTATTGTAGTTTTTTGTTGATTATTTAAAGGTTAGCTTAAAAAGTCATGTATGGATTGAATTACATCATCAATGCACATGTTAAATGAAAGTGACAGTTCAAAATGCCATTTTAAAATTGTATTCCTTACAAAAATAGTGTTAAAGGAAATAAAAATACATTATTTAAAGAATTAGAATTAATAATGAACATACATGTAACAATAATTGCAACCATTGTTCTCTTTATGTATCCTTCTTTATTCTTAATTTATTTATTGGTCCATCCATCCATCCATCTCTATGTTGTAATGTGTGTATAAGTTTAAAACGATAACTATAGTTATAGGGTTTACTCTCCCGTCACGAACAAACCTTTATTCTCAGAATGTTTTTGAAAAGCTAAATATGTGCACATATTATACACATGTATAAAACATGTATGAAAAGATACATAAAAAACAGTTAATATGATTTTGGTTCAGCCATTTCTTCTGTATTTTGCATGTAGTTCATTTTACTTCGGTTCTAATCAGCTCTGTTACTTGAATGTGTTGTATTGTTCTGAAACTAGTTGAAACGTAACTTGAAAAGTTGTTATCAAATCCATATTTTGTCAAAACAAACCCAAAATAGCTTGGAAACACAGTGTGCCTCATATCTGGGTGGAACTAACTGACATCTCAGGGGGTCTCCAGGGTCTCAAACCCCCCCAAATCTTCCATTGCCTTCCCTCTTTCAATGGGCTACACTTTACTCAATGCAACACAGGAAGAAGAGAACGAAAAAACAGTCAACAAATCACAACGTCTGCTTGCATGTGAAAAGAACCACAGCAGTGTGTGCTTGCTCTCACAACAGGCAGAGCACATTAACATTCTGTGTTAGTCCTGCGCAGGCTCCTGGGCCCTGAAAGGCGATGCTGAATCGCTGTATGAGTGTGGTGGTCTGCTAGACAATGACTCCACTGTGTGACTTCCTCTTTTTTAAACTTCCCTCTTTTGACAAGTAAAAACTCCCTCACTGCACACACAACATTAATCTAACCTAAATGGCTCAACTTCTCGGGTTTTCTCTTGGTCATGACCATCTCCCGCTCAGAATGTCTCAGTGAGTTATGGTGCAAGCTTTGCTGAATGGAAAGAAAGGGACACTTTTCTCAACCCTTATATATAAGCTGATTCTTTTATGCTCTTCATATACGATTCTTCAGTGTGTGTTGTTAGATTAAGACAAGCTTAATCTAAACCATAATGTAGATGCTTCCACTGTCAAAGCCGTAGATTATCATGTTTTGTGTGTGTGCAAAATGTATTGAAACTCCCTGCGTTCTGACCATGCTGTCTCATATCTGAAGACGTGTTTCTCCTTGGTTTGATTATTTTGTTCTTATGATCCTCCAGATGCTGCACCAACAAGTAGTTTTCCTCTTTTCTTGGACTAAATCCTCCAGATATTTTAATTGAAATTAGTTTGTTTTTATTAGGATAGAAAATAGAACACATACATTTTAATACAATAACAGTGTATTAAATATATGCATGCAAATATATGAACCTACAACTGCTCTTTTAGATGGTTGAAATTATAAAAGAACTTGTTTAAAGAGTTAAAAAAATATATATTATTATTAATAATAGTAGTAGCCTAGTACAAAAATAAATGCATAGTAATTATTTAGCAATTTATTATTTTATGAACAACAATACAAAATAAAATTAATGCATAATAATAATAAAGTATTATTTTTATTATTATTAATATGCATTTATTATTATTATTATTATTACTACTACATTAAGCGTCATGTGAATTCTGACTTCTCAGAGATGAGTGACAAGTCTCAAATCTTGGCTCACTCAAACGCACTATATGGAACAAAGTGTATATTTTTCTCTCGTCATAGGAATTTTCTTAGACGATAATGAGTAGACAAAATTTGTAACCCGATTACAAAGACAATATGGCTTGTATTGATGCTTTAGCAATGAAAACACTCATGCCTATAGTGCACTCAAACTGAATGGATAAAGTGACATTAATGGAGATTTAGGAGGGTACATTCAATTTAAAATCAGAACTTATACAACAATAATAATCATATTAGTTTAAATAAATAAAAACAAGTCAGTTATTTTTATTTAGGTATTTTAAAACACTGAGAAGGGGCACATATCAATCTTTAATTAAATCTGATTATCCATCTATCTTTCATTTCAAAATTTCCTATAAATCAGTTTGCTCTGGAATGAAAAGTGCTGTTATGAAACGTTTATGCTTAAGATAAATGTCTGATTTCATGTGTGATATAAAGGCACACAGACTAATGCAAGCGTGCAATTAACCAGAGGCCCGTTTGGCGGTGCGCCAAATTAGGGGAATATTTGCATCACGAACAGCAGAGATTTTCAGGGAGAACGAAAGATGAGGTTGCATCTGAAAAGCTTTGTAGTCAGAATGAAAAGTTCTGCCTGAAAAATGTATTAATGCGTTTTAAAATAATGTTTAAAGAACAAATGCCAGGTTTGTGTTTTAAATAAATAAAAAATACATTAAAGAAATAAAGATGAAAACATCCTTGAAAATCGTAGTAGTTAATAATTTGATTCATAATAAACGTGCTTGTAAAGGTCTGTAAGCGCTTTAGTTCAAGCACAATTTCCTCCTTGTTATTTTCTTATTTAATATAACCTTATGTTGATTTTTCTATTTAAATGTCTCTATCAAAAAAAAAAATGCTTGTAGGAATATATTTCGATGATGGTGTCTAATATTTGTACAACACTGCTCTTTTTTTTCTGATGAGCAGGTCAGAATGATTAACACATAGCCTAATAATAAATGTGTTTATGTTATGTGCCTATAATAAAAATGTCAATACACTTTGAATAATATATTCTCTATATTTTTAATATAGGCTGCATACTCTACACGCAATTATAATGTTTGTTCAAGATAGTTGGTTTTAATCGGAACGCACATATATAAGTTTGCATTTCCATTAACAGCACATGCATCCATCACGACCGGCTTTTGTACTCGAGCTCGTAGTGTTGGATACGCGCCAAATGTGGCACCTTCTTCTTGCCAAGTGTTACATTAGCTGTAATTATGTGTAAAGGGTCTGCTCTGTGTGCTGAACACTGCGCCACAAACACTAAAAGCCAACTCAAACTGGAATTACAACAGCAAACCTCATGAACCGCAGAGACCGTTGTTTATACAGGCCTCGAGTGAGTTTGCTTTCCTCAAAACCTTTTCCTTTCTCTCAACCATGATGATGAAGTTACTGGATAATAAACCATTAACACATTGTTAACGCCCTGCTTTAACGGAATATGAGCACGCTGCCTTGTGTTGAGAATTATAACCGAGTTATGTGTACAGTATTGTACACATACAGTATATTCTAAATATATTGCAGTTGCAATTTTCCATCTCTGCTTTTTTTATTTAAAATAAATATATTTAATTGCATTAGAAGTAAGCGTATTTAAATGTTACAATTTATCTCATTTTGAATTAAGTTTCTGTGTGACTTTATATAGGCTACCACGACAATCCTGCTAGCACAAGCAAAGGACTGAGACTTCAAGATCTGTTAATTCTCGCGATACAACGAGGTGCGATGTGACATCACACACAATTAGCCTATGCATAAATTAACTCGCGATAATTAATGTTGTTGATGCCTTGATGTTCATACAGTTTAATATCCACTCAGCAGCTTGCACCAACGCACATCCCCTAGATGGAGGCGTAGATCATTGTGGGGTAGGCTATCGATACTTTATTGATCATTTAGGGTTTATTTTCATATGAGCCGTGCCTGTTAGTTCTGCATAATCGCAAGCATCTATTTTAGGATTCAAGTGGTTGTTCAATGCCTTGTTCAAAGGATGCGGCGGGGTTGTGTCTTCTATTGTTGGTATTCCAGCCAAAAGATGTCGCCTTTTTCCTTTAGTTCTAAAGATGCGTGAATAGGCAGTTCGCGTGGGGCGCGCTTGACGGGCAAAAAATGTCCTCTCGCATCATCAGTGTATCGTTATTATGGGAAATCCATTAATAAACATTTATGTAACATTTAAATCAAATGTGCCAGGGCTTATTAATCGATGCAATTATCTGCAAACAATGAAAAGTACAGTATGTGCCCATCTGCCTCATTAGATATTCGCCATTCATCAATGGGCATTTGTTAGACTCGCGCACGCGCCTCAAACCTGCCTGTCACTGAGCAATGTTAGAGCGTGTCATGAGCTTGCTATTTAGTCATTCCAATAAACTGCAAACCTTCCAAGAAAGAATAAAATAAATAAATAAAGAGTTTGCTTTTATGAAAGCAAGTGTGGGTATAGCCTACATCAGTCGTGCACGATTTCGGATGCATCCTAACAGTGTTACTGTTGTGGAGGTGATTATAAACTAATTGTACTGTATTTTTATGACACTGAAATGACACTGAAAAGATGGGAGCGCCATTCATCTTTTATAGGTTATAAGAGAACACTAGTCCAGTAGTGGCCCGAGCAAGGAGCTCTAATGACAGTGAATCGACATAGATGCATACAGCAAACTATAGAAAAACTGGATTCATGCAGCCGGGGGGCTTAAGATATATTAAATTACCATGATTGGGAATTTAGGCATGGTTGAAGCCTGTTGAAGAGGCTAGGGTGTCTGAAAGTGGTGCTATTCATTTCGGTAAAAGAGGGTCAGAAGGTCGGGGAAGTTCACAGGACCTGTTCCTATTCTTATGCTAACTTACAATACAAACTCTAATGCTTACTGGTTTGGAAGATATAAATGATTGGACAATAATCCCGGCGCTCTTGGCTTTGCTGAGCTGCTCTGTCGCTAATTGCTGCTCGTCTGGCTCTTAATGAAAGACTGGGCTTTTTTTCTCCCTGGATATTTCAGTATTTTGGGCACCGTATGTTAGAGGAGACCGAGGCGTGTTGCAAACACATTTTCTACGCCTGTAAAATGTTGTGACATGTCTCAAACTTTGAAATAAAATTCCATTATTTGTTTAAAATATAGCTATTTATTAAATTCTATGTTAAATCCAATGGAAAACATTAACTGTTTTTAAAAAATTGCGCATAAATTTACGTGGTAGGCCTAATCAAAATATGTTTTTTTTTTATCACTACCCATATTCTCTCTCTTTCTCTTTCGAACTTTCTGTTATATATGAAAAATACAAGAAACATTTAAATAATAAAAAAGAGATTAAACAACAACAACAACGCAAATAGGCTATACATAAAAAATATGGATCAGACGCGTTGTGTGTGTGTGTGTGTGTGTGTGTGTGTGTCACAACTGCGACTGTGTTATATAGGATATCTAATTTAACAAGAACTAGGCTGCTTTTTCAGATTATATTTCTAAAAACGACGTGTTCACATGTCCATAAACTATAATCCAGACGAGAATTTGTAGTTTAGCTTCTCTCTCGTTTAAAATCTTTTGTTTTACACAGAGCTAACATCTATAGTCTCAGGCGCTCATTATTTTAGCTGATTTCATTGCTGATTTCTAATCGGCTATATTTAAAAACTCTCCCTTAATGTTAATTTCTTTGTTTACGTTAACCATATAAAAAAAAGTTTTCTCTCCCCTACGTCACGCCTAAAATTTCTCCGTGTTTCTAAATAGGTGAGACCTTTTATGCCTCACTGCACAATGGTTGCTTTTTATCTGCTTATGATATGACAAGCAGAAAATCCGAGCAGAATATATTAATAAACACAAACGGCCATAAAGCGCCACGTGACTTAACACCTGCAGTTAGCGCGCGCACTTTGGTGGGTCATTTCCGGCATTTTTAGCATTCTAATGCGTTCCGTTTAATAACAAAATATGAAGAATGTACATCGGAATTCTGAATAGCCACATTAGAATACATGCAACGGTGTCCTTTGATGTTATGAAATGTTTTAAATTACTCCACGCTTACATTTTGTTATCCAAGCTTAAACTGAGATGCATTTAATTTGTTTTATTTTGACCAAAATAGCTATTTTTATATAGACATTAAGCAAAAAATAAATGCTCTTTTGTCTTTAAAGCCTAAACAGAAATAAGGCCTAAGCCTCATTTGTCTTTGAACTACAATTTATATTTTGTAAAATTAAGTCAGAGGAATTAATAGTTGGACACAGAGCAAAATCATGTCATCTCTTTCATCTTAGATCATTCGATTGGCCCTTTGGGAATAACTGGACAAACCACTTGAACCTAGTACATCACCTCTGACCCCTGTGTCAGCTGTGACTGGTCCTCAAGAGACTTGTGTTGACATCAGCTTTAAATATGACACTGAAGGGCATCAATTAAGTCTTCTGACTGCTTGATTGCAGACTGGTAAAGATAAATCTGTAAAATATATAAATACGTTTTAGAAAATATATGAATAGTAGGCCTACTCTTTGACAAAGGCCTAGCTCTAGATGTTTGTAACTTCACTTTTTTTTTCTTTTAGGTTATTTTAACAATACATTAAGACTAATATGTATGTTGCTTTAGCATGAATAGTGGTGTTCTTTTTGCAGAATAACAAGACCTATTCTTTTTCTTAAAGAGGCTTGTTTAGAGCAAAGAGCACGTGTCTGGTCAGTTAAGACTGCTTTGACCCCTTGGTCAACCATGATAAGTAATACCCTATTCTGCTGCTTAAACCTCAGAGGTCAGCTAGAAAAGCTTTTGTAAAGATGAGAGGAGAACATGGAGTGTGAGTATGTGGGGACATATTTACCCAAAAAGTGAGCTAAACCTGACAAAATCTCCCAAAACCTCACTTTGGGGAAGTCCTCATTGGTAAAAATGGAGTGAATATAATTACGTTTTTTATTATTATTATTGCAAAAATGCAGGGGAGTTTTGTAATGTTTTTCGGGTTTTAATGGTAGGTTATAAAATGTGTAACTATCAGAAACAATATTTTATGCACTGCCCATGTCTAAGAAAACAGTGTAAGTGTGTTTTTTATGTGCTGGCTCCAACATAACATTGCAAATAAACATTTTTAGAATACAAAAATATAAAATCTATATACAAAATAAAAGTTGTTTTAAAATCTACAACCTAAACTGTGAAATGTAATGTCAAGTACAAAGAGTGCCAAAACTGCTGTGGTTAATAGAAAACATGGAGATTTTAATTTAACAAATATAGGACAATTTAAAGCACAACAGCAAATAGGCTACATTTGGGAACAAACACACTGTAAAAACAGACGTGTGTTGAGTGTGCACTGTTGTTGTCCTCAATATTTCTTCATTGGAAAGTGTTACAACCTTCCTGTCTGGTCAGATGTCAAATGTAGATTTTAAAAATGTTAATTAAAAGCGTTTGTGTATTTCAAATTGAACAAGAGAACCTGTTGAATCAGATGATATTAGCCCACGTGTATTGTAAAATTCATTTATCAAACTAAATTATAAAGGAGACGGGGAGACATCTCGAAGTTTTTTTGCCTTGTAGCCTACACATCTTCTATATTTTGAGACAGTGTTGTACTTTTAACTCAGTGGAGTGGTGCTCACATATATGATGCTGGTCTCACCCCTGTAGCTGATTTCTAATTGCAAACTAATGGTGTTAAACTTACCCCATGTTACAGTCTCTCTCCTACAATATTAACCCGACACCCGACGACTAACGAGTCTCTTCTTTCTCCACAGGCTTACCCTGATACGAACGCTATGTTTTTGTTAGATTTAGATGACTGGAAATCGAATATAAAGATTGGTTATTGCTTACAGTAAATGTCTGTTGAATAGCATATATGATAGATATTTGTAAAGTGTTTTTAATGAAATAAAATAAATGAATTTTGTTCTGTTGATATCGTCTGTTTGTTTCTTTCCTTCTTTTTTCTTTATTTAATTGATGCAAGTCAATTACGCCATAATAAATTATATAAACCGGCGGGAAGGAGTTTCATTATGCAGTAAAATGGAGAAAAGTTCCACGTTTTTTTTTTTTTTTTTTTTTAAATATTTATTTATTTATCTATTCGCGTAAAAGCAGGTAGAAAATTCCCAGCATTTTATCGTTGGTGTAATAGTTCATGTACATTAACCAAAGCTTGTGCCCAAACGTATTCAACGTATGCATTTCACCACTGCCTGCAATATGTTTTGATAAGATGATATTGAGAACGTAAACTTTTTAATCTCTTAAAACTCTAAATGATCTGTCCGTATTCTGTGCACTCCACAAAAACTGAATGAAGCAACGGAAGGGGAATTCTATTTAAGAATGTACAGAAATAGAATATTCAAATTCCGATTAAGTTAAATATTGGTTGAAAGTATTCTAAGTAAAAGCTTACAAGATATAAACGTGTGATTTGATGTCATTTGCACTTCATGTATAAAAGTTTGACGTTTTACTAACGATTCACTGACAAACTCGAGAATGAAAACTCTTTAGATGTTTTTGTGATTCTGGAACTGCGCAGGAAAAACGGCCATTAAAGTTACATTTCAATTGAAGATTAAATCTGGTCAGATTTGTCATAGACACATCCATCTTAACTTGAGAGGTGTGTGTGAATTCTTCTTTTATGGCTTAATGTAGGCTAATTTAACCAGTGTTTTACACCAGGTATATTTCTCATCAGCTGACAATATGTTGAATGATTATTCCAGCTCAGACATAGTAATGAGCTCTCAGTTTTTGGCTCAAAATAATTGTATTTCATATGTTAAATCTTTTGATAATATTTTAAAGTGACAACTTCGCTTCAGATATAATCTCAGTTAATGGAAACAATCATTGACAGGCAGTGTCTGGGTGTCTGCCAGTCAAACAAATCCCAGTGACAGAATTATTTGAAATAGTTTGAGCTCCTTCACACAGATTAAAAACACAAACAAATCACCTTAAACACTGCATTGACTCACACTAGAGTAAAACGTGTTTTATTATTAATATTTTGTGTGTGTGTGTGTGTGACTTCTGCATGAATAAGAGACATGATTCACTGCTAGTTATATTCCACACTTGCTTTTATGTGCTGTCCAAGGTGCTGATCAGTTACAAATCAGCCTGTGGCCACTACATGTGAAGCTGTGTTGATGTCCACCTCCCATTACAGTACATTTCTATAGAGTATAGTGAAAACGGATTTTTCAGTGTCAACAATCATCCACTCAGTGCTTCAATGTTGTTTATTTGTGCAGTTTCACATATCTCATAATCAGACAAATGATAATTCAGAGAGAAACTGAGCATAATTCTTGTATTAAACCATACATACAGTAGCCATACAAAATATCTGGATTAACCAATTTTCTGTACATCAACGGGTGCAGTTTATAATATAATAACATTAAATGTGGATGACTAACATGAAAGGTAATTGAAAATACTATTTTTTTTAAATAGGGATTGCACTGACATGTTTCTATAACAACTACTTTCGTTATAAACTTTTCACACATTAAGGCACATTATGCTTCAGTTTACACAGCACTGATAAGATTGCACAACACGTTGTACAACAACGTTAACTAGGTGAACTGCCCAAGTCCACACACCCATCCAGTATTACTGATTGTCTGCAAAGTTTTAAGACAATTAGTGCACATTTGAAATCATCTGCTTGTTAAATTTTCACAGCGAACCATCTGGAAGAGATGCTGGATGCTGTATTACTGAGGTGATGTGTTTGACCATTTGAGTCAAACATAGCAGGATGGCCATGGTTTCTCCAGCAGCTGATGAAAACGATGGAAATTTTTTCTAGAGTTTCATTGCCAGGAGCCTGGTTAGAGAGGAGAATAAAAAGATTAATATGACATGGCTTATTGTTATGACAAATGTCAAAAAGAAAACATACTGGCATCAAAAAATGTGCACTGTGATGGTAGTGTGTGTATAGTGTTATTCAATGTAGCGGAAATGAAAAACCATATTAACGTTAACATTAGAAATAGATCCAAATAACTAGAGTTGTATGGTCACAACAGATTTTTTTTTTTTTATAAATGAAGCCCAAAGTTGTTCTATGCGTTTCTGAAAGGAAAAAAAATACTTTCAAAATTAATCCAATGTGCTAAAACTGGCATTTGTGATGTCTTGAATGTCTCTCCAATGTCAACTTGAAAATATTTGATTTAATGAAATGCAAATGACAGCCCTGCTATCTTCTGTACTCCATTCCTGATAAATCTAGCGATGGGAAAAGTGTTTAGAGTTATCGATCAGTAATGCTACTATGAAAAATGAAACACAATGGAATGCAAACACACCATTGTCAGCAGTATTTTGTTCTTGTATTTCACCCCAAATAATAGGAAGTGGATTTACGGGTTTGCAATACTGCTAATATTCTAAATGTTGTTGATTTTAGAAAGGTTGGAGTCCATTTTGGTGGCATTTCCAATAGTTTATTTTAATGAGAACGATCAAGCATCTAAATTGCAGTTTGGGGTAATGCTGTGCTGTTCTTTGTGTGCGTTATTCGACAGTTTTACAACATCACCATATTCACTCAGCTTAGTGGTCATTATAGTTTTAAAGAGGGTGACATTTTGAGATAATTTTGAGTATTTATATTGCTCCAAATAATAGTCAGTAAAACAAATTTGGTTATCTAGTGAAGGGTAATGCATACAATACAACACTTTTACATGCATTGACCATATTTGTTTACAATCCCTCATTCTTTATTTGCTTCCAAAAGTGGTGTGAATCATTTCTATACTCCGTCAACTTCAGAATTGTGTATGATGTGTATCAACGCCATTACCAGTTTTCCCAAATTATATATAGAGAGGTTTATGGACAATTTAATCCCTGCAGGAGACTTGGCAAGACCCTTTTCTCTGTCAATTTCCACCCTCTGCTTCATTCAAACCCCCTCTCTCTTTCTGCGCTTCTACAATGTGTGGTTTCTTTCTGTCTCTTTCTTTTTCTTTTTTTTTTGTATTCCCGCATATTTTTTTTCTCCTCAAGCTCCCACCGCCTTCCCAAAAACCCTCAGACAGCATGCAGCTTATGCAAATCACTGCCCTTTTATTCTCAATTCTCGTCCTCAGCCTTGAATGAGACCTCAAGAAAACACACACACACACACACACACACACACACACACACACACACACACACGTTCTTACCAAACTCTACTGTATTGGGAACGGAGCCCACCATGACATTTTAATGCACTATGCACCACTATGTTGATTATAGTAGAAACAATTGTATTAAGTTACTAATATTGTTGCAACAGTCCACACTCATCATGCAAAGAACTACACTCTTAAAAATAAAGGTTTCACAAGGAGGTTTTCATAGACATTTTTTTTTGGTTTCCCAAAGAACCTTTCAGTGAACAGTTCTTAAAATAACTTTTTCTACTACAAAGAACCTTTTGTGGAATGGAATTGTTACAGGTTCTTCATGAAACCATTGATGCCGATAAAAAAAGATTCTTAAAAATAAAGTTCCCAAAATAGGGTTTCTGCAAAGAGATGCCACAGAAGAACCATTTTGGGTTCCTCAAAGAACCTTTCAGTGAGCAAAGAACCATTGTTACTTAGGGTGAAAAACACAACATTCTAAAAAAAAACCTAGGTTCTAAAAGAACCTAAAGGCCTACAACCGTTTTTAGCAAGAGTCACAAATATTGTTCCTAGAGGAGATGCAATGAGGAGGATTATGGGATGGAAGTAGACTAGACATTTAAGGAAGGAGGGGGGCTATTTACCAAATACTGCGGCGAGGGGTGGGGGGGCTGATGAATATAAAGTGCTTGCTGCCATTCCCAGGGTCTATATAAGAGTGTGTGTATACGGAGGGGCGCGCCAACCAGCCTGACTTCCCTCAGACACTTTGACAGGCGGGCCTTTTCACCAGCACATTTCTGGGCCAGCCAGCTCTCGCTCCCTTAGCAACTGCACAGAGAGGAGAGCCCCCTCCAGCCCGCCACCAAAACCACAGGGGTGAGGGGATGGGGCAGATAGGGTGTGGGTTACAAGGGGTGAGCTGGTTCACAGGGGTGGATGAAGGAGTCCCCAGTCTGGCTGGGACTCCCACAGGCAATGAACTTGAACTTGACTCTGATAGCATTAATGGGGATCACACGTCCTTATATAATATTTGCATATGGATTGGAGCATGGTTATAATCATTAACTAAAACCTTTAAAAAAAAGATTATTACTTGAAATAATGTAAAAATTAACTAAAATGAAATAGAAAAAACAATCCTTAAACTTATTTTCAGGTAATTTCATTTTTGTTGTTTTTGTTTTAGCTAAACATAACCTGATTATATTAACAATAATAACCACAAAACAGGGTTATTGTTAATATTATTGGGTTATTGTCAAAAAAAAAAAAGCTATCTTATTTTATTTCAGGTGGATGCCAACATTTTTCATTTTCATTTAGTTTGAGCTGAGTTAATAACTAAAAGTAATTTAATGGAAAAATAAAAACCAAAGCTTAAACTGTATAGACATAAAAAACAAACTCAAATTAAAACAAAAACAGATGTTAAACTAAAATTATATTAATAATACTAAAATAATACTACCTTTTCCATGAAATGAAGGGATAGTTCAACTCATCAATTAAAATTCTGTCATCATTTAGTCATCCCCATGAATACAAATACATTAAAAATAATAAAAATATCTTTTGTCCATACAATGGAAGTCAAAGGCATCCAGTCTTGTTCGGACCACAACATTTTTGTAAGTAAACAATGGCAGACTTTTCAAAGCAATCCTATATAGAATATATATATTCTCTTCTATTTACATTTTAAAAGTGACTGTAATTCTCCTCATTAGGATGTAAAGTGGGCAAAATGCGAAGGTAATCTACAAAGTGAGGATAATTATTTCTCAAGGTCTTTTATAATGGTGAGGCCATGATGGAGGTTTAAGTGTTCCCTGGTCTCCACTCTCCTGTTCCTGAATTCCTAATCCTGCCCTCTGCTCTCACATCCTCCAGGATACAGTTATTGATGTTCCTGTGAGTGCTTTAAGGATTTGCAGAGAAGTCCCAGCTTCTCTTTTATTTTATTGCTTTATTACAAATGACATTGGCAGAACTTTTTTAATGCACCTGGGGTCAGGTCACTCGAACCTCATCTTTAGCACTCTGCATTGTTATCAACAAAAGAAAAGTCCTTGAAAGAACTGGTCTCCAAAGTGACATTTTTTTCAAGGTTATCCCCTTAATACAATACAGAAATTATGATTTTAATGGCATAGACCTGAATAATAGGAACAAAAAATGCATTTGTCATCGAAACTGATTTGAAGTCACATAAGGGTACTTTTTATATGCTTAGATTTAGTCTAAAAGCCCACGTTAGTCTTAAAGATATAGTTGACCCAAAAACAAAATTTCGCTCATTTATTCACCCTCATGTTGTTCCAAAACTGTATGTAGTTGTTGAACATACATGCACACACACACACACAATATATATATATATATATATATATATATATATATATATATATATATATATATATATATATATATATATATATATATATTGCATTACATATGCATTATATTATATTATATTATATTAAAAGGCAATCTTACTTTCTATTGTGTTGCACAAGACAGTTTTAGAGTGACATGAGGGTGAGTAAATGATAACAGAATTTGTATTTCAGGGTGGACTGTCCCTTTAAGGAACTTTTACTTTCATCCATCTATTAAATTCATGATCTGGATTAAGATGCCTTATAGTTCTGTGATCCTAACATCTCCATTGTGGCTCTGGATCACCTGTGTTCAATAGTTCAGTTTGGACCTACCACTCTGCTGATTGTGGTTCTTTCTGCTGCATGTTATTCGAGCTAGAGTCCTGCTCGGGAATCTCAATCCCAGGCTTTTCATGGCCACTCGTCCAAAGAGGTGGAGAAAAAGGTGGGGGAAACAATTTCAAAGCTCCCCCGTAGCCGATACAAAGCTGAGAACAACCCTTCCCGGGATAATCGTGTTTATCTCGAGATTAAGACTAGATCGACAGCTGAGATATCCAAGGGGAATTTTACCGTAAAACACACAATGGTCTTTAACACGAACCCAAGAGATGCATCTGAGCCATTTCTCACCACTGTTCATTTCTTAGTTATGAAAGCGATCCGTAACTCGTCTACCCTTATCAAGTGTCTTCATTAACACGATCAATTCTCAAATTGTCCTCAAGAGATATCTTTAGAAAAGCATGCATAAAAAATGACTTCTGTATAAGATATAAATATATATGCAAGTGTGAACTTTCTCAGAAAGCAATGGCAGCTTCCATTCTCCCTGCAGTCATATATTTTTCCAAATCTAATCTGGCACTAAGTTTTCATCACAACAGCATGAAATAAAATCTCACAGAGCTGGCTTTAAGAAATAAATATGTGAAGCCCTATAACACTGGACATAAAGATGACATATGACGGGGAGAAAACTGTTAGTATGCCAGACAAATATTCCCAGAAAGCCACCTCCCATAGGCCTTTGATATTATCATGCCAGCTGCAGCAACTGCCACATGGGGCCACAGACTGAGCCAGACAGTAAAAGCCCTCCCCCGCCTCTTTTATTCTCTGCCAAACACACGTTTCCTCAATATTTCATTGTTCATCAGTGTATTTATTAACGTCAATTGTTTATCTCACCCTATTTTTCCCACTGTGTTGCTGTCGAGAGCAGAAACCTCAGTTGGTGACAGTGTTCTCAATTGCTTTGTATGCAAGTCCTCCAACTCTCCTGCAATACTTGTTTTCCCCTGTTCACTGCATCCATCTGCTTTTTTTCAATTTTATTTAGCATAAATAATTCCTCCCTTTTTTGTTATTCACCTTTTGCTTGCTGTGAAATACTGTTGCTGTCCCGGTGCAAACTTTCTCTGTGGTTTCTGTATCACTTCCTCCATTTTACTGGGTAATATATTGTTATGGAGCTTTAATTAATTGCTTGCCCAACTGCTGTGCCCTAGCAGAAAGGGGAGAAGAACAAACTCCTTTTAATTCAGCTCCAATTGTTTGAGATTTTACATGCAAAATGCATTAATCTATACAAAGAACTTTATAATTCATAAATACTTTGCAATGCACATCATGCATGATATCAAATCCATTAAATATATGCATTTATCAGATGCTTGCAAATCCAAGTCGCTTTGGATACAAAAGCAATTTGTGAATGAGCCAACGATAATTACAATACAATAAATAATTAAACTGCATACACTAAAACAAAAGATATACAATATAACAGGCTACAATTTAGAATACACATTATTAATCAATTAGCATTGACCTTTAATGATTTAAACTCGATAACAACTCGATACTCTAGCAGGCACTGCAGAGAGGAGTGCATCTATTGCTTGAGCACACAAGATTGTGCAAATGCTCATGCAATTCCTGACCACACAAGCACACAGTGCTGCTAACACACTCTCGAAGCAGCCTGAGAAATAAAGCCCCGTCCTCAGCCGTTCCCTGAGGATAGTCTCTTTGGGTTTTGGTGCTAATTTAGGCATCTGGCTCTGTCTGGGCCTGAGCATCTTTCTCAGCTTATTACCCTCCACTGTCTCTGGCACTTCATCCGTACAGACAATGGTGGGAAACAGGGGGGACTGCGGACCCACGTCAAGTACTCGCCGTACAATGCTGCCATTGTAGAAGAGGAGAGGGGTCTGGAATAATAATGTGGGGCACTATCAAACTGTTTACCAACAGAGAGCCTACAGCTGACAATTTGCTCCTTATTTATCACAAATCATCATTTGTGGTGTTGCTATTGATGCTTGCATTTGTGTAAGGAGAAGTTGCATGAAAAAAATAAAATAAAAAAAACACTCTGAAACTGATTGACTTTCTTGCACACAGACACAAAAACACATTTTTCATTGTACACACAGATGCAAATGACCTTGTGTTGAAGTGATTATTGTGCCAGACACCTTGGGAGACATTTCAAGGAATTGCCCTTTTCAGTCGATGAAAAAATATAATGCCTAAAATCCACATATGCCAATCCATAGAGCATATTACTTTGGACTACTACCAGAGAGAGCTATAGTAATCCAAATGTGTTTAGGATTTTATATATATATATATATATATATATATATATATAAGATATTCAAATAATTCCATTCATGCACATATTCCATTCATGCACATAGGCTTGTATGAATTTAGACTGGAATTATTTCTTAGCAGTGCAGTGCATTATTCTATAGCTTTTGTGTTTGCAGAAAGGAAAAAAAACATATATTTTGTTTTTCTGACTTAAATACGTGTGTGCATTCTGTTTGGCTGAAAACACAAAGAACTGGTAAACCACAAAAACAATACATAGTTCAGCGCATGATTTGCATATTGAAAACTGGAAAAATCTGGAATGGGTTTGGCACTGTGCCAAGCGGCATAATTAACACTTTTCATCCGCTGCTCTGCAGCAGTCACATTATGCTCTGACAAGCATCCACTCCCAATGCTCGACCGCTTATGCTCACACACACATCATGAACACATAAATGCGAACTTGAACATTTATTCTTGCTTCTATACATTTGTAAACACTTTTAACATTTGCTGTTAAACCTACGGTTGTGCTTTTATTTTATTGTTGTGTTACAGTATTGCATTAGTCTCTCTGATCAAGGGTATAAAATGAGTTTTGTGTCTGTATGAGAGATATTTAAGCATTAAAGGTCTTTTACATAAACCCCTGAGAGATGCAGAAAGAGGAAACCCCTCCCCCTCACAGCAAGACACACAGCCTAATTAGAAATTCCCTATTAAAGGTACAGTCTCTCAATTCTACGCTACTATTTTGTCCAAGGACGAGTTTCAGATTTATGCACTGAGTGCTGGGTCGCAAAGAGAGATGCTCAGTTTTGTATCATCTTGAAAAATCTATTTTTCTTCTGCATGTAGATAGAGAAACCATTTCCATATATTAATAATATAATAACTCATTGAGACAAATGTGCAGTCTTAAATCTTAAATCTGTAGCTCTGTGTTGTAGTATAATCATAAATTATTTATTTATTTATTTTTTGTCAATTACAAACTCACAAAAAAAAATCCTAAATTATTAAATAATATTTTGCATTCAGAATGCACACATTTCTGCATTGTATATTTGTGTGTGTATTTATCCCTGGAAATTTCTAGAATGCATGTACAATTCTCTGCAAGAAAAAAAGCAGATAGAACAAGCACAACAGTAACATCAAAGTCTTTTTCTGCTTTGAAAGTATCAAAGTCTTTTTCTGCTGAAAAGTCTGTATTCAAATTTGAACATAAACATTCAAAATATAGAATGCTGCCACGTGCCGTTGCTAAAGCGCCGCTGTGCCTTTAATTGGGGGCTCAGTCCTCTCTGCTTGTTCCTATGCAATTATGTTAATATGCAGAGCTTGTCTGGTCTTTTTCATTAACAGAGGCACTTGCATCATTGTTTCCTTTATTTGTAAGCTCCACAGGCACCTTCCGTACATCAGTGATCTTTTTTTACACGTCTTTTTTGACGGGCTATTCTGCCAAGCCTCCTCTTTTAGGATAAAATGTCAGTCTTTTTAAAAAAAGCTCATTTGTGGACAAGGATGTCTTTTAGGCACACAGGGTTTCCACGCTCAGTAAGTATGCAAAAACGGTTTTCTGTTATTACGAGGGGGATTCAATGGCTTTAAATATTCAGTAGATGACGCATCATTTGTCTCGTCTTCACATTGCAATGTATTTTGAATATTTACGCTCTATCCGTTCGTGTTGTTCTGGTTACATCACAAAGCAAAGCAAATTTGTCATCCTAGAGCAAGTATGTTCCACCGATTTTAATCATTTTCTGCAATAAACACAACAGCACGGCTCTGCATATCAACAGCAATCCATTATGACGCAGCCAGTCACCTTTGTGAAGTACATTTCAGTGTCCTCCATCTATTTCAATGACATAACACGCAGCACTCTGCAACCAGACGGCCTGCGTACATTTCCGTTTACCACGTAACATCTGAGTGAATTGAGCGCGCAATGTGATGTTTTGGATCTCTCACCTCTTGACCAGCTAATGTTACAAACTGTGGCTGTTTTAAAAGACACCAAACATCATTAAAAACATGGTACAGTGTAAGAGCCTGCAGACCTTTTTCTAACATTAAAGTTAGGCAGGGCAGCGTATGTGCTATTGTAAGCTGGTGAGGGGCACTTGGCACCTTTGTGCCAGTAATTTGGT